>NW_028257801.1:0-42183 GCF_054643075.1 Acanthaster planci | reverse complement strand
TTTTCAATTTTTTGTGGGTTAACCAATTACATTTTTAATTATTCCCACAAAACAAAATCACCCCCCAAAAAAGTGATTTTTCCGAAGTCTGATTGCAGCCATTTTTCAAGTGGCAATCCCCTCAACTTTCTCGGGCACTTAGGACCATTTTTCAACCGTAGTTATCAGCCCATCTGCCCTCATATGAAAGCTCAAAGACCCCAGGGAGTTGATCCTGGCGACGATTTACACAATCTCACCATTTTGGGGGCCAAACAATCTCTTTTTTTCAAAAGATACTGTGGGGGGCACTTTTAAATGCTAATGAGCTGGTCAGAAATTCTCACTTGTATTAGTGGTCTGCACCCCTTTATATACACCCATTTTTCAGTTTTTCACACCAAACAACACTGAATGGTTGAGAATGCATCAAAAGCCTCTAATTCCAGAGAAAAAATGAAAAAAAAATATTGTCGAATGGCTGTATATGGAGAGAAAATGCTCAAGGTCAGCCTATAGCAAATGTGCACAAACTACTGCAGACTGCCTATATACACTAACTAGTGCAAATACAATGTGCAGTAAGCAGCTGAAAATTACACTTTTTCACATGAGCAGCTTCAACTACCTGTTGCTACAAATAATGGGGAGGGGTTACCCAGGCTAGACACTGCCAACTGTAGCGGCCAAGTGCACGAAAGACGTAATAACTTGGGCCATGCATTTGGACATGAAAGCTCACCCTAGATTATTACTCCAGTTGACAGGCTCCAGCCCAAGAGTTGAAAACCTGAGCCCAAAATAGGGCACTTCCAACACAAGAGTAGAACAAATCACCATGCAGAGTGTCTCGATAAATTTGAGTCACCTGTGCATATCCACGGCTTGGCCAGTCGGTGCCCAGGCTGTGCTTGACCAGCTAAAATTGATCCGGACCCCCCCCCCCACAGTTGGCCTCTGTTAGGGTTAGCCTTCATTAGGGTTGGCATCCGCTAGGGTTACGCTCTGTTAGGGTTGAAATCCAGCTTTTCTAGGTTTCATTCAGTCCATCCTAATCAAAGAATTTCTTGAATCCGACAAACAAACAATTACAAAGTGACATGTTCCACATGTACATATATAATTCTCATGTGATTACCTGGATATATTTATTGTGTCCGACAATCCAGTACTTCTGATGTCTCATAACCCATAAAACTGTTATTCATGGCTTGTTGTGGTCTCTCCACCACTGCCAGGACCAACGTAAACAAGAGGGATAAATTTTAAACCCAGCCGCCACTACTGCATGGACGCCGCCATTTTGAAATATATATACACCCATTTTTCAGTTTTTCACACCAAACAACACTGAATGGTTGAGAATGCATCAAAAGCCTCAATTCCAGAGAAAAAATGAAAAAAAATTGTCGAATGGCTGTATATGGAGAGAAAATGCTCAAGGTCAGCCTATAGCTAATGTGCACAAAACTACTGCAGACTGCCTATATACACTAACTAGTGCAAATACAATGTGCAGTAAGCAGCTGAAAATTACACTTTTCACATGAGCAGCTTCAACTACCTGTTGCTACAAATAATGGGGAGGGTTACCCAGGCTAGACACTGCCAACTGTAGCGGCCAAGTGCACGAAAGACGTAATACTTTGGCCATGCTTTGACATGAAAGCTCACCCTAGATATTACCTCCAGTTTGACAGGCTCCAGCCCCAAGAGTTGAAAACCTGAGCCCAAAATAGGGGCACTTCCAACACAAGAGTAGAACAAATCACCATGCAGAGTGTCTCGTTAAATTTGAGTCACCTGTGCAAATCCACGGCTTGGCCAGTCGGTGCCCAGGCTGTGCTTGACCATCTAAAAATAGAACCGGACCCCCCCCCCCCACAGTTGGCCTCTAGTTAGGGTTAGCCTTCATTAGGGTTGGCATCCGCTAGGGTTACGCTCTGTTAGGGTTGAAATCCAGCTTTTCTAGTTTTCATTCAGTCCAATCCTAATCAAAGAATTTCTTGAATCCGACAAACAAACAATTACAAAGTGACATGTTCCACATGTACATATTATAATTCTCATGTGATTACTGGATATATTTATTGTGTCCGACAAATCCAGTACTTCTGATGTCTCATAACCCATAAAACTGTTATTCCATGGCTTGTTGTGGTCTCTCCACCACTGCCAGGACCCAACGTAAACAAGAGGGATAAATTTTAAACCCAGCCGCCACTACTGCATGGACCCCGCCATTTTGAAATATAGGGTCCAGTCCACTAATTCAAGCCCCATTGAAAACAGTGTAAAATCAGCACCGTTCAGGGCCCAATAACATGCACGCCAACATCCCTGAGATTTCTGAAACACAAATGAAATTCTTGTCTGGTCACTTATCTTTCAATTTCTTTTCAATTTTTTTGTGGGTTAACCAATTACATTTTTTATTATTCCCACAAAAACAAAATCACCCCCCCAAAAAGTGATTTTTTCCGAAGTCTGATTGCAGCCATTTTTCAAGTGGCAGCCCTCAACTTTCTTGGGCACTTGGGACCATTTTTCAACCATAGTTTTCAGCCCTTCTGCCCTCATATGAAAGCTCAAAGACCAAGGGAGTTGATCCTGGCGACGATTTACACAATCTCACCATTTTGGGGGCCAAACAATCTCCTTTTTTCAAATGATACTGTGGGGGCACTTTTAATGCTAATGAGCTGGTCAGAAATTCTCACTTGAATTAGTGGTCTGCACCCTTTATATACACCCCATTTTTCAGTTTTTCACACCAAACAACACTGAATGGTTGAGAATGCATCAAAAGCCTCAATTCCAGAGAAAAAATGAAAAAAAATTGTCGAATGGCTGTATATGGAGAGAAAATGCTCAAGGTCAGCCTATAGCAATATGTGCACAAACTACTGCAGACTGCCTATATACACTAACTAGTGCAAATTACAATGTGCAGTAAGCAGCTGAAAATTACACTTTTCACATGAGCAGCTTCAAACTACCAGTTGCTACAAATAATGGGGAGGGTTACCCAGGCTAGACACTGCCAACTGTAGCGGCCAAGTGCACGAAAGACGTAATACTTTGGCCATGCTTTGACATGAAAGCTCACCCTAGATATTACTCCAGTTGACAGGCTCCAGCCCAAGAGTTGAAAACCTGAGCCCAAAAATAGGGCACTTCCAACACAAGAGTAGAACAAATCACCATGCAGAGTGTCTCGATAAATTTGAGTCACCTGTGCATATCCACGGCTTGGCCAGTCGGTGCCCAGGCTGTGCTTGACCATCTAAAATTGAACCGGACCCCCCCCCCCCACAGTTGGCCTCTGTTAGGGTTAGCCTTCATTAGGGTTGGCATCCGCTAGGGTTACGCTCTGTTAGGGTTGAAATCCAGCTTTTCTAGGTTTCATTCAGTCCATCCTAATCAAAGAATTTCTTGAATCCGACAAACAAACAATTACAAAGTGACATGTTCCACATGTACATATATAATTCTCATGTGATTACCTGGATATATTTATTGTGTCCGACAATCCAGTACTTCTGATGTCTCATAACCCATAAAACTGTTATTCATGGCTTGTTGTGGTCTCTCCACCACTGCCAGGACCAACGTAAACAAGAGGGATAATTTTTAAACCCACCCGCCACTACTGCATGGACGCCGCCATTTTGAAATATAGGGTCCAGTCCACTAATTCAAGCCCCATTGAAAACAGTGTAAAATCAGCACCGTTCAGGGCCCAATAACATGCACGCCAACATCCCTGAGATTTCTGAAACACAAATGAAATTCTTGTCTGGTCACTTATCTTTCAATTTCTTTTCAATTTTTTGTGGGTTAACCAATTACATTTTTAATTATTCCCACAAAAAAAGTCACCCCCCAAAAAGTGATTTTTCCGAAGTCTGATTCCAGCCATTTTTCAAGTGGCAACCCTCAACTTTCTCGGGCACTTAGGACCATTTTTCAACCGTAGTTTTCAGCCCTTCTGCCCTCATATGAAAGCTCAAAGACCCAGGGAGTTGATCCTGGCGACGATTTACACAATCTCACCATTTTGGGGGCCAAACAATCTCTTTTTTTCAAAAGATACTGTGGGGGCACTTTTAATGCTAATGAGCTGGTCAGAAATTCTCACTTGAATTAGTGGTCTGCACCCTTTATATACACCCATTTTTTCAGTTTTTCACACCAAACAACACTGAATGGTTGAGAATGCATCAAAAGCCTCAATTCCAGAGAAAAAATGAAAAAAAATTGTCGAATGGCTGTATATGGAGAGAAAATGCTCAAGGTCAGCCTATAGCAAATGTGCACAAACTACTGCAGACTGCCTATATACACTAACTAGTGCAAATACAATGTGCAGTAAGCAGCTGAAAATTACACTTTTCACATGAGCAGCTTCAACTACCTGTTGCTACAAATAATGGGGAGGGTTACCCAGGCTAGACACTGCCAACTGTAGCGGCCAAGTGCACGAAAGACGTAATACTTTGGGCCATGCTTTGACATGAAAGCTCACCCTAGATATTACTCCAGTTGACAGGCTCCAGCCCAAGAGTTGAAAACCTGAGCCCAAAATAGGGGCACATCCAACACAAGAGTAGAACAAATCACCATGCAGAGTGTCTCGATAAATTTGAGTCACCTGTGCATATCCACGGCTTGGCCAGTCGGTGCCCAGGCTGTGCTTGACCATCTAAAATTGAACCGGACCCCCCCCCCCCACAGTTGGCCTCTGTTAGGGTTAGCCTTCATTAGGGTTGGCATCCGCTAGGGTTACGCTCTGTTAGGGTTGAAATCCAGCTTTTCTAGGTTTCATTCAGTCCATCCTAATCAAAGAATTTCTTGAATCCGACAAACAAACAATTACAAAGTGACATGTTCCACATGTACATATATAATTCTCATGTGATTACCTGGATATATTTATTGTGTCCGACAATCCAGTACTTCTGATGTCTCATAACCCATAAAACTGTTATTCATGGCTTGTTGTGGTCTCTCCACCACTGCCAGGACCAACGTAAACAAGAGGGATAAATTTTAAACCCAGCCGCCACTACTGCATGGACGCCGCCATTTTGAAATATAGGGTCCAGTCCACTAATTCAAGCCCATTGAAAACAGTGTAAAATCAGCACCGATCAGGGCCCAATAACATGCACGCCAACATCCCTGAGATTTCTGAAACACAAATGAAATTCTTGTCTGGTCACTTATCTTTCAATTTCTTTTCAATTTTTTGTGGGTTAACCAATTACATTTTTAATTATTCCCACAAAACAAAATCACCCCCCAAAAAGTGATTTTTTACGAAGTCTGATTGCAGCCATTTTTCAAGTGGCAACCCTCAACTTTCTCGGGCACTTAGGACCATTTTTCAACCGTAGTTTTCAGCCCTTCTGCCCTCATATGAAAGCTCAAAGACCCAGGGAGTTGATCCTGGCGACGATTTACACAATCTCACCATTTTGGGGGCCAAACAATCTCTTTTTTTCAAAAGATACTGTGGGGGCACTTTTAATGCTAATGAGCTGGTCAGAAATTCTCACTTGAATTAGTGGTCTGCACCCTTTATATACACCCATTTTTCAGTTTTTCACACCAAACAACACTGAATGGTTGAGAATGCGTCAAAAACCTCAATTCAAGAGAAAAAAATGAAAAAAAATTGTCGAATGGCTGTATATGGAGAGAAAATGCTCAAGGTCAGCCTATAGCAAATGTGCACAAACTACTGCAGACTGCCTATATACACTAACTAGTGCAAATACAATGTGCAGTAAGCAGCTGAAAATTACACTTTTCACATGAGCAGCTTCAACTACCTGTTGCTACAAATAATGGGGAGGGTTACCCAGGCTAGACACTGCCAACTGTAGCGGCCAAGTGCACGAAAGACGTAATACTTTGGCCATGCTTTGACATGAAAGCTCACCCTAGATATTAACTCCAGTTGACAGGCTCCAGCCCAAGAGTTGAAAACCTGAGCCCCAAAATAGGGCACTTCCAACACAAGAGTAGAACAAATCACCATGCAGAGTGTCTCGATAAATTTGAGTCACTGTGCATATCCACGGCTTGGCCAGTCGGTGCCCAGGCTGTGCTTGACCATCTAAAATTGAACCGGACCCCCCCCCCCACAGTTGGCCTCTGTTAGGGTTAGCCTTCATTAGGGTTGGCATCCGCTAGGGTTACGCTCTGTTAGGGTTGAAATCCAGCTTTTCTAGGTTTCATTCAGTCCATCCTAATCAAAGAATTTCTTGAATCCGACAAACAAACAATTACAAAGTGACATGTTCCACATGTACATATATAATTCTCATGTGATTACCTGGATATATTTATTGTGTCCGACAATCCAGTACTTCTGATGTCTCATAACCCATAAAACTGTTATTCATGGCTTGTTGTGGTCTCTCCACCACTGCCAGGACCAACGTAAACAAGAGGGATAAATTTTAAACCCAGCCGCCACTACTGCATGGACGCCGCCATTTTGAAATATAGGGTCCAGTCCACTAATTCAAGCCCCATTGAAAACAGTGTAAAATCAGCACCGTTCAGGGCCCAATAACATGCACGCCAACATCCCTGAGATTTCTGAAACACAAATGAAATTCTTGTCTGGTCACTTATCTTTCAATTTCTTTTCAATTTTTTGTGGGTTAACCAATTACATTTTTAATTATTCCCACAAAACAAAATCACCCCCCAAAAAAGTGATTTTTCCGAACTCTGATTCACGCCATTTTTCAACTGCCAACCCTCAACTTTCTCGGACACTTAGGACCATTTTTCAACCGTAGTTTTCAGCCCTTCTGCCCTCATATGAAAGCTCAAAGATCCAGGGAGTTGATCCTGGCGACGATTTTACACAATCTCACCATTTTGGGGGCCAAACAATCTCTTTTTTTTCAAAGATACTGTGGGGGCACTTTTAATGCTAATGAGCTGGTCAGAAATTCTCACTTGAATTAGTGGTCTGCACCCTTTATATACACCCATTTTTCAGTTTTTCACACCAAACAACACTGAATGGTTGAGAATGCATCAAAAGCCTCAATTTCCAGAGAAAAAATGAAAAAAAATTGTCGAATGGCTGTATATGGAGAGAAAATGCTCAAGGTCAGCCTATAGCAAATGTGCACAAACTACTGCAGACTGCCTATATACACTAACTAGTGCAAATACAATGTGCAGTAAGCAGCTGAAAATTACACTTTTCACATGAGCAGCTTCAACTACCTGTTGCTACAAATAATGGGGAGGGTTACCCAGGCTAGACACTGCCAACTGTAGCGGCCAAGTGCACGAAAGACGTAATACTTTGGCCATGCTTTGACATGAAAGCTCACCCTAGATATTACTCCAGTTGACAGGCTCCAGCCCAAGAGTTGAAAACCTGAGCCCAAAATAGGGCACTTCCAACACAAGAGTAGAACAAATCACCATGCAGAGTGTCTCGATAAATTTGAGTCACCTGTGCATATCCACGGCTTGGCCAGTCGGTGCCCAGGCTGTGCTTGACCATCTAAAATTGAACCGGACCCCCCCCCCCCACAGTTGGCCTCTGTTAGGGTTAGCCTTCATTAGGGTTGGCATCCGCTAGGGTTACGCTCTGTTAGGGTTGAAATCCAGCTTTTCTAGGTTTCATTCAGTCCATCCTAATCAAAGAATTTCTTGAATCCGACAAACAAACAATTACAAAGTGACATGTTCCACATGTACATATATAATTCTCATGTGATTACCTGGATATATTTATTGTGTCCGACAATCCAGTACTTCTGATGTCTCATAACCCATAAAACTGTTATTCATGGCTTGTTGTGGTCTCTCCACCACTGCCAGGACCAACGTAAACAAGAGGGATAAATTTTAAACCCAGCCGCCACTACTGCATGGACGCCGCCATTTTGAAATATAGGGTCCAGTCCACTAATTCAAGCCCCATTGAAAACAGTGTAAAATCAGCACCGTTCAGGGCCCAATAACATGCACGCCAACATCCCTGAGATTTCTGAAACACAAATGAAATTCTTGTCTGGTCACTTATCTTTCAATTTCTTTTCAATTTTTTGTGGGTTAACCAATTACATTTTTAATTATTCCCACAAAACAAAATCACCCCCCAAAAAGTGATTTTTCCGAAGTCTGATTGCAGCCATTTTTCAAGTGGCAACCCTCAACTTTCTCGGGCACTTAGGACCATTTTTCAACCGTAGTTTTCAGCCCCTTCTGCCCTCATATGAAAGCTCAAAGACCCAGGGAGTTGATCCTGGCGACGATTTACACAATCTCCACCATTTTGGGGGCCAAACAATCTCTTTTTTTCAAAAGATACTGTGGGGGCACTTTTAATGCTAATGAGCTGGTCAGAAATTCTCACTTGAATTAGTGGTCTGCACCCTTTATATACACCCATTTTTCAGTTTTTCACACCAAACAACACTGAATGGTTGAGAATGCATCAAAAGCCTCAATTCCAGAGAAAAAATGAAAAAAAATTGTCGAATGGCTGTATATGGAGAGAAAATGCTCAAGGTCAGCCTATAGCAAATGTGCACAAACTACTGCAGACTGCCTATATACACTAACTAGTGCAAATAACAATGTGCAGTAAGCAGCTGAAAATTACACTTTTCACATGAGCAGCTTCAACTACCTGTTGCTACAAAATAATGGGGAGTGGGTTACCCAGGCTAGACACTGCCAACTGTAGCGGCCAAGTGCACGAAAGACGTAATACTTTGGCCATGCTTTGACATGAAAGCTCACCCTAGATATTACTCCAGTTGACAGGCTCCAGCCCAAGAGTTGAAAACCTGAGCCCAAAATAGGGCACTTCCAACACAAGAGTAGAACAAATCACCATGCAGAGTGTCTCGATAAATTTGAGTCACCTGTGCATATCCACGGCTTGGCCAGTCGGTGCCCAGGCTGTGCTTGACCATCTAAAATTGAACCGGACCCCCCCCCCCACAGTTGGCCTCTGTTAGGGTTAGCCTTCATTAGGGTTGGCATCCGCTAGGGTTACGCTCTGTTAGGGTTGAAATCCAGCTTTTCTAGGTTTCATTCAGTCCATCCTAATCAAAGAATTTCTTGAATCCGACAAACAAACAATTACAAAGTGACATGTTCCACATGTACATATATAATTCTCATGTGATTACCTGGATATATTTATTGTGTCCGACAATCCAGTACTTCTGATGTCTCATAACCCATAAAACTGTTATTCATGGCTTGTTGTGGTCTCTCCACCACTGCCAGGACCAACGTAAACAAGAGGGATAAATTTTAAACCCAGCCGCCACTACTGCATGGACGCCGCCATTTTGAAATATAGGGTCCAGTCCACTAATTCAAGCCCCATTGAAAACAGTGTAAAATCTGCACCGCTCAGGGCCCAATAATCATGCACGCCAACATCCCTGAGATTTCTGAAACACAAATGAAATTCTTGTCTGGTCACTTATCTTTCAATTTCTTTCAATTTTTTGTGGGTTAACCAATTACATTATTAAATTATTCCCACAAAAACAAAATCACCCCCCAAAAAGTGATTTTTCCGAAGTCTGATTGCAGCCATTTTTCAAGTGGCAACCCTCAACTTTCTCGGGCACTTAGGACCATTTTTCAACCGTAGTTTTCAGCCCTTCTGCCCTCATATGAAAGCTCAAAGACCCAGGGAGTTGATCCTGGCGACGATTTACACAATCTCACCATTTTGGGGGCCAAACAATCTCTTTTTTTCAAAAGATACTGTGGGGGCACTTTTAATGCTAATGAGCTGGTCAGAAATTCTCACTTGAATTAGTGGTCTGCACCCCTAAAGCAGCATAAAGGGGAGATGCCCTATGAGGAGAGACTTCATAAACTAAACTGGATGACTTTGCAAGCACGCAGAGACAGAAACATGATCATGTTCACAGTGAAATGTCTGTTTGGCTTGGTAGACTGTCAGTCTGTCAAAGCCAACATAACAGTTAACACTCGGCATCAAGGTATTCTCTCGTTTAACCATCAATTTGCCAGGACTCTTGCTTTTAAGAACACATCTAGCCATGTCTTTCCAAGGATTTGGAGTAGTTTGCCATCACATATTAAGGACTCCCTTCTAATAGGTTCCTTGAATCACTTCAATGCAGCTCTAGCCACTCATTTTCACGAAGCCTAAGTGTTGAGTTTCCTCTAGCTCATATGTATTGCTCTGTTTTGTTTCCATACACTCGGTTCATCCTCAAAGAGTAATTTATTTTGCTACTACTGATTTCTTGTTGTTATGGAGGAGTTTTTGTTTGTTGCTTTTTTTTCATTTGTCGTATCATGCATTATGCAACCGGAGCTACCGCTTAATTTGTATTTTCCTGCTTGTTCATTTTGTTCGTGTATTTGTTTCTTTTTAATACTCTGTCTCGATTCTGTGTCTTACTGCCTTTTTATTGCTCTGTTCTTTATGCCATTTTTGCCTTTCCCCCTTGCATATTACTCTTGCTCTCTTCTTGCTCTCCCTGTGTTTATTAGTTTTTGTATAAATGTATTCTTTTTATTCAGAGGTCATGTAGATGCTCTTCTGCTTTTTATTTTATGCTTGCTCTTTTATGCATTTTATTGCTTTTTTTATTTGCTCTGCTCTCTAATGCCATTCTTGCTTGTTTTATCCGATTTTTTGTTTTGCTTTGATTTATAAATGTGAGAAATTTATTTAGTTTATTTTGTTTGAATTTATGTAATATATTTATATTTCATGTTTATTTATTTTGTTGTACTTGTAATATTGTTGCTTAAGATCTTCTTGTGTTTCCCTCCAAGTTAGGATTGGCAGGCCCTTGGCCCTTGGGTCACAGTGTTTTATTATACTTTTGTCATTCCGGGCCGACTTGGTTGGGGTTATGTCTTGTTTTTGTTTTTTCCTTTTAACTCGTCTTACTTCTTTTATCACTTGTTTTTGCTGTCATTGTCTTGTTGAAGGCCGAATAAATAATAATAAATAATAATAATAATAATAAAAAAGGACTGAAGCTACTCTCATCTTCCCATAATGCAATGGTCAAACCTAAGGTGAACATAAAAGGACATGTAATCACATGGAATGTCCCGATACAGGATCGGTGTACATGTACATGATTCCAACAAACATGTACGTGGCTATAAACTTGTGCAAAATGAGTGTGAAAAATTGCGCTCCGGTTTTAACGACGCTCCGGCTATAACGACAGAATTGTCGGGAGTCGATTGTATATGCCATGTTAAGTATGCTGTTCATGTTTACTATGCATCCGGGGAGACTCCGTAAGTGCGATTACCTGACACCACAACCGGTGCGTTCGTAGACTTGAGGTACGTCACTGTATAGAGTGGGCAAGCAACACTCGCATACTATTACGCATGGCAAGAGAGATGTGGGAAGGCCTGCATGTAAGCTTCGCTTTAAAGTTTTCTCTGACTTTGTCTTTTCAAATAAATGTGGAAGCATCCAAATCGAATGCAGTGTCATTTGTCTTAAGAGCTCAACTATAACATGCTCAAATGGGCTTATTTCTGTTCACGCCAAGATGCGAATTCGAAATGTAGATTGCGTCATTCTGAGAAAAAACGAGGGGAACTCGTGCTCTGTGTCCGTAGTAACGGTGGATAAACCCTTGTTCCATGTCAAGATACCTAAACTGCTGCCAAAGTTTTGGAAGAGCCCATTGGTACATGTAGTATCTTATCGCTCAGTCCGTGTATTACATATGTCTTGACATGGAACAGACGTCGACACGATGAGGGGTCAAGTGACATAATGCTCAATGACCTTATTTTAAAGATGGCGACTGTGAGCATATGGGTGCACCCTGGTAATTAGGCCAGAAATATGTCCGCCCTCATTAATAAAAGTTATAGACTCAAAATATTCTATATTAGAGGGACCTGAGAGCCATGGAACTGAGGAATTCAAGAAATATGAGACTGGACCTCTGGGCCGGACTCGGGGCTTCCAATTCTGAGCAATTTGGATGCAATCGGGTATGAAAGTGGCACTATTTGAGCCATTTTGCTGAGGGAGGGTTTTTCAAAATAGCTACTTTTCTGGACAGGGACATTTTCTGCATTTTAGGGGTGGTCTGCTTCTGGTGAAAATTTTTCAAAAATTCATTGGTCAACCCCCCGAAAATTGAAAGGAAAATGAAAGAGGACATGTGGAACATCATTTTTCTGTGCAGCCTGAACACCTGTGAGAGTTGTGAGTATTTTTAAAATGTTTGTGAAGTATGGGGATTTATCACTGCTGTCTATGGGAATTTATTTGTAGTGGTGCACCCATATGTAGCCAGAAATGAGATGGCCGAATCAACACGGTCTTCCTTGTAGCACCGGTACACTGCTGCAGAACGGAGCATGCGCATTAACGAGCAGAAGTTCACAGGTACGCTGTAAAAGCATCACATATCCACGCCACATACGCTTAGAACAGAACAGAACTGACTCACATGTAGCACTGTGTAGCACTGGGTTTGTGCACAAGTCAATGGTGTAGCACTTTTTGCTACACGCCGCGGCCCCTTCCTTTTCCATTTTCCCCTGTAGCACTGTGTAGCACTTAGTTTGGACACAAGTCTAGGGTGTAGCACTTTTTGCTACACGCCGCGGCCCCTTCCTTTTCCATTTTCCTGTGTAGCACAGTGTAGTAGCATTTGGTTTGTGCACAAGTCAATGGTGTAGCACTTTTTTTGCTACACGCCACGGCCCCTTCCTGTTTCATTTTCCCGTGTAGCACTGGGTTTGTGAACAAGTCTATGGTCTAGCACTTTTTGCTACACGCCGCGGCCCTTTCCTTTTTCATTTTCCCGTGTAGCACTGTGTAGCACTGGGTTTGTGCACAAAACTATGGTGTAGCACTTTTTGCTACACGGCCTGGCCCCTTCCTTTTTCATTTTCCTGTGTAGCACTGTGTAGCACTTAGTTTGTGCACAAGTCTATGGTGTAGCACTTTAATGCCACACGCCGCAGCCCTTTCCTTTTTCAATTTCCTGTGTAGCACTGTACGTGAAGCACTTAGTTTGTGCACAAGTCTATGGTGTAGCACTTTAATGCCACACCCCGCTGCACTTTCCTTTTTCCTTTTCCCATGTAGCACTGTGTAGCACTGGGTTTGTGCGCAAGTGTATGGCGCAGCACTTTTTTGCTACACGCCGCGGCCCCGTGATTTTCTTGCGCCTTCGTCTTGCACTGTGTAGCATGAGTGTGTGCACGTGCACTTGAAGGTGTGGTTCTTAGACCATCCAATCAACCGTGCTATAGCATATCACCTGACTAAAATTTCCGTGTCGCATGCAGCACAGTGCTATACACACAGGTTCTGTCTGCTTCGGTCTCATTTCCGGCTGGGTAAAACTGTGAGAGTGAGCCCGTTAGATTGAATGGATAAAGGCAAAAAGACTGAAAAATACCTCAATAACGTGAGTGAAATCATTCAGTAAATGGTTTTTAAAAGCGGAAAGGTCAAGAATCTTGTTCGTGGGCAAAAGAAATTGCGCCTACGATGATAAGTGGGTGTGCCGAAATGTTCAATACGCCGCCACGAAATTGCGCATACGGATTTGTGGCTAAGGATGGATCGGGAGTGAGAGTCCGTGCCACACTAGTGGGGCTAATTAGTACCAGGACACTTTCCAATTGTTTACCTAACACCTGTCATGACTATTACAAGACGTTAAGCCATTTAACCATGGTTAAACCTACATGTAGCGCTAGGGTAAGTGGTGTTGACCAAAATCAAAATGGATATTTGGTACATAGGCCTACGTGTGCATCATTACTTCGAGAACTCGAAGTCACTAACTCTGGTACTCTGTGTGACTTGGAGGAAACAAGGTTTTACATGACATCATAATGTTATCGGGTTTGGAATCGAATTTTTGTGATGAAATGGTTTACAGCCCTAAGAAAGCTATTAAACCAAATTTGGCAAAATGTTGCATCCTGACTCCACTTCAGCAGTTGTGCAAAGTCTATGGGGAGTAAAGAGAATTTTCGAAGTATTTCCCAACAACATCGGTCATGTCAGTAAATGTTTTCTCAGTCCAGAATTTGTGTCTTTCCAGCATTTCTGTAATGACTGACTTTTATTGAGACGAAACACAAGTAGGCCCCTATGATAAGAAAAGTGGAGTCAGGATGCAAGATTTTTTCCCCCAAATTTTCCCCAGTCAGCATACATGTACCTGCTTGATCTATACCTGTTATTGCTAATAAGGGAAAAACAATAGTTTCAGAGCATGAGACAGAGTATTTTGGGAAAAAAGGAGGTCTTTTGCTCACCAATTTCTCGCTTCCACCCGTTGACTGTCGCTCCGTTCATGCCGTTCGTGTTTATCAGACTGCGCATGCGTTGAGCCCACCGATGACTGTGCTTGCTCCGCATCTTGGCTCGACCATTTTCGGTGGCGGGGTATAATATCACACACGGCGCAGCACATGTCGCGCATCTCGCCTGATGCATGTTTCCAGGTCGCAACAACGGCCAGGATGGGCCCATGATGAAAACAACACAAGATGTCATCCCCGCCACCGAAAATGGTTGAGCCAAGATGCAGAGCAAGCTCTGTCATTGGTACGCTAAACGCATGCGCAGTCTGATAAAAACGAACGGCATGAACGGAGCGACAGTCAACGGGTAAAAGTGAGAAATTGGTGAGCAAAATCTCCTTTTTTTCCAAATACTCTGTTTCATGCGCTGAAACTATTGTTATCCCCTTTTTAACAGGTATAGATCAAGCAGGTATGCTGACAGGGGAAAATTTGATTTAATAGCTTTCTTAGGGCTGCAAACTATCGCACCACAAAAATTCCATTCCAAAATCCCACAGCGTTACGATGCCATGTAAACCTTGTTTCCTCAAAGTCACACGGAGTATCACAGAGTTACTGACTTCGAGTTCTCGAAGTAATACATCGTTATCATGTAGTCCTGACATGTACATGTAATACGAAGCCCATGACTAACAGTAGTGAGCATGTCAGTAGACATGGTATGTGGGTACGGGTACCTTTTGTCAGCTTTACTTTGGGTTTGCAAATCATACATTGTACTTACACGTACACTTATGACACATTTTGCTTTTGGGGAGGCGCCAGGCTTTTTGATATTTCATACCCACCTTCATGTACATGTATGTACATCATGTACTAGTAGGTAACGGGACTTGATGGGTGCAATCGGTCTGTTATGGTCATGTTTGTATGGTTTACGTGCAGTCCTCAAACTGCGATCTCGCTAGTTTTTATGGATTGGTGTGCATGTACTTATTTTTAACAGTATGGCCTACACGAGAATGAGGAAAGTTGTGCAGGACGCAATCATCATTGTTATGCTTGTACATATATGCATTCCTCTGTCTGCATGCAGCCCACATCATGCATGTCCACCTGCCTCCGGTAAGAATAATTTGCTGGAAACACTCTCGCAATTAATTCGCGTGTACCTGCATGTATATTTTGTGGATTTGTTTGAAACAAATGCATTTGAGGTAGGCCTAGGTAAATGTAGACGTCTTTTGAATTTTATGCCCAGTTGGCAAAGCTTACTCTACCTTGTACCCTCTCTGTGAGCCTAAGTACCTGCACAAAATTCGGTTTCCCCCCCCCCATAACTTCAGTCTGTTTTGGCAAAGTTTGAATTTTTGAGACGAATGTGGCTCAATGATTCAGCTATTGCCTCCCACTTGGTTGACAACATTCCACATTGCCCCAGACGCATTCCCAACTGCTGGTGCAAGTGTTCTGTTCAGAAGCCTGCTGAGGTCAGAGGTCATGCTTTGTCATTGTGGTCAGAATAATTTCTTCCCTGCCCCTGACTCATAAAAACCTCCAGATATTAAGCTTGGTACAGTGCACTGGTACTCGGTACGTGTACAAGTACAGTACATGCAGTCTTAGTGTTTTTAGAAGCCAATGGACTCCGTACTGCAAAGGGTCAAGGTCATTTGTGACAGTAGACCCATAGACAAGAAAGACTCGTCACGTGAACTTCAAATTTGATACTGTTTTATTGTTTGAGGATCCTAGTCTTATTCATTTGTTGAATACTGCTTTAATGTTAAACCAAAGCCAATAATTTAATGGTATTTGAGTTTTTTAATACATCATTCATGTTTTATGTGCAATAATGTGCCCATTATTACTTCGGGAATGTACAATGATGACCAACATTTTTTTGGCTCTCTGATTTCACTGATCTCTTTGCAAAGTGGTGTTCAACTACATGTAAACTTTGTGTTTTGTAGTCTTTTGAAAACTTCAACCTGTTTGTTGATTTACAGTACTTTGATATTATTTGATGATCCCTGTGCAAGGATTAAATTTTTTTTTAAATTTATTTTATCTTATTTCAGCCAACATTACTCAAGATGTATTTCGCCTTGCTAATAAGAGTGCCAATGCACAGCTTGGTCTTTGGCACCGACTGCCCTGCCAATCTTATCGACCAGAGGAACATCCCTTCGGTATTGTGTGGTACAGAGGACGTAGCATCGATGACCCGGCAAGACAGACACTGATTACCTACCAAGATAACGATACTTACCGGGAAAGCGACAGATATGCATTTTCATCTAATTTTGGCCTTATTATCAAAGGCATTGACAGAAGAGATGAAGGCAGCTTTCTTTGTGAAGTCGTCTTTAAAAATGCTGATAGCAGAGTAGAGGAAATCAACTTACAAGTCATAGGTAAGCATTGAAAGACATTTTGTTCTCATTAGATATTGAGTTGAGTGTGTGATCATAAAATACAAAACTTGCATTGCCAGTCAGACTTGAAACATTACATAGATCCCAAAAGAGATTTTTGTGAAGGTTACTGTAATAAGCAAATGTTTCTGTTTGTTTGTTCATATGAAAGGGTGATACTGCATGGATGGCTGTTCAAGCACTCAGTTTTGTGCATGTATCTGTGTACATGTATACACTGTACGTGTAGGTTCAAATAATGAAAAACTGGACTGTTGTAACTTTTTGGTGAATGGACGTTGCCGGTTGACTTTCTGCCATGTTCAAAAGAAGCAAGAAACCACGCAGTTAGGCAAAGTCAAACTCAACCAATGAACTCATCACTGAAGTTTTCAAGATTCTACTCTTGAATTACGATGAAACTGTACATGGTACGTGTATCTCGATACCATGGACCCCGCTGTTTCTGTCGGCCTTGATTAAACCACTCAACCTGCATGAAGGTTGCGCTGAATGGGTAGGGGATGGATTTTCAACAACTTTCTTTGGAGACTTCAGTGACGTTTCATTTGCCCCGTTCATATTTAGATGACTACTTTCCACCAAGAATCGGTGACGGGTCACTGCCTGCCAATCTCCAGCGAGGACACAGACACAAGGTGTCATGTCGTGCACCTCAGACCCTGGAGGCACCAGTAGACGTGGTGTATTGGTCAGTTGGAGAAGGCATCACTACAGACACAGAAATCATTGCCGCAAGATTCATCAAGCATGGCGGTACCAACCTGTTTTTCAACTACGGTACTGATTTCAGTGTCAACAGCGACGCTTCACTTACTGTCAACTCGCTGGAAAGTTTCCAGGAGAACAGGGTGACGTTATGGTGTCACGTATTCCAGTCGAATGGCACGCTCAGCAGCTCTTCCACCGAGGTTTATATCTCAGAAGGTAATTGTTCAAAGCAAGGAATCAAATTGAGTTGTTTTATGTGGGAGGGGCGCTATCTGGTGGGGGGTGAGCATGAACAGGCACACCAGAACACCCTGGGCTCGGATCTCTGCTGGTGTTATTGCTATTTAAATTTCAGCAGTAGACAGGCCAACAGCGGAGGGGGCGGCAAACATGAGGAATTTAAAGAAAAAGAAACACAACTTAAGTTAATTGTTCCTTCTAGGTGAATGGCAGGAATTATACATGTATAATCTGAATGTATTGAAATGGCACAGTTTGACCCTAAAATGATGAAATTGGAAATGTCTGAAAAAAACAGTTTAACTATTCAGCCTTCCAAATTGATTAATTGCCAAGAAAATTAAATTCACACTGTGGACTTCCTCCTGATGGAAATAACAAAGAGTTCACCCTATTGTCATTATCCAATCCTAAAATTACATGTACATTAGAATAAAAACAATAAATCAATATCCCTCAAGTACTGGGAAGATTACTCTCTAATCACTGTGTACCTTAGAGATAGAATCTAATATAATTGAAATCCATTCATTCCAAACAATTTCAAAATTAAAGCAATAATCATCTCCAATAAGCAAGGGATTTACATGTCACTTAATCCTCAAGTACATTTGCCCGTCTCATTAATTTACTTGTCACAGTTTGCCCAACATGTGCCTGTACATGTACATGCAAGTAATGTACACTTATGCGAAACAAGAAACTTCCTTCAATTTAATGATCTAAACTACATAACCCCACATAATTACTCCACCATAGATCCTACTCATAGTTTTTGGTCTCGGCACCATGGACGTCGATACAGATATATGTATATATACATGCACATGTATATGTATATGCAATCCAGACTTGTCTGAGCACACTGCTACAAGGCCGCCATTATTTTACCGCTCGAAAGTAACAAAACCATTTGCCCAATTTACCCGTAAAATAATGTATTTGTACCCTTCCCACGATGTCTAACAATTTCTCCACTCCCCTGGAAACCCATTCGATGATTTACAAGAAATTTACAAGCCCAAGAAGAGTGAAATTTACCTATTTAAATTTCAGCAGTAGACAGGACAACAGCGGAGGGGACGGCAAACATGAGGAATGCCCCTGCCACCGCATGGTGGCGCTGTTGTTACACACCAGCATACTCACAATTATATGTACGATATGCATGACATCCCTCACATTTATATGGTACATGTAACTAGCAGACATTAATTTAGGGATTTCCGATCTTTAAAACAAACTTTACGAAATGCAGTCTGAAAATATCAATCATCTTGTGGTTTGAACTTTGTTATACCGGTATTTCTCACAACCATCTTAGAAAAATACCTGCGAAGAAACAAGTCAACTTGGATGGCCCAAACTGGTCCTTTTGTGCTTGGAATGTACCTTATTCTTCATTTCTCAGTCATCATTGCTTGACATCATATAGAGAGGTCATATTTTCTGTTATTAAAATCCTCAATCTGTCAGCACTTGGACATATTGGCCAGTTGAGGACTGTTAAAGGCTAAAAAAGTTCATTTAGAAGTGTAGACTTCATTCGTCCTAGGTTTCACGCCCTTCTGATTCTGTATAATGTACAGTATGTATGTAGTAGTAGTGTTGTGTACATAACTTCTCTATCTGAATTCTTTTGTGTGCACTCAGATAAAAATTCCAGCACTGCTTTCAGGAATTCAACAACCTCGACCTTCTATCTGAAGAGAGGATCGACGCAAGTCCTTCCTTGCACCAGTTGGACACCTGGTGATGCAATGTGTAACGTCCAGTGGTTTCATGAGTCAAGTGAACAACCTGTTGTTAGTTACAATGTTTCGGCCAATATCCTCGAAGTGGATTCCGTGTATGACTTTGCTGGTAGTTTTGGCCTGGTGATCTCATCGGCCAACAGTAGCCATGCTGGACAGTACAACTGCACCCTGGCTTCTACTGATTCAGGAACTAAGATTGGAGTCATCAATGTGTTTGGTATGTCTCTCAAAAATGATGGAGCTGCTTCACAATTCCCATCACTCCAGCACTGATATCACTTTGTATAAACTCTGATCTTTCGTAAACTCATCATTAGGTTTGATATTTGCTTTTTCCCGTAAATTTACTTGTCCATCAATGTGCAAGTTGATTGTGCTATTTATGCCTTACCAATCCATCTTATCCATTTTGCCACCTGTGTTTTTCTCAGGCATCGGTTTTCCAACAAGTGTAATCTAGAGGGAAATGTTCATGAAATGATCAAGAGTTTTTTGTGACAGATGTATCACACGTGTCCAGCCCTCTTTCTAAAACTGACTTCTTTAATTTTATCATTTCAAATGTGAACACCTACCGCTGCACGCTTGAGAGCTGCCAAAAATGTAATGTCTCCATTTGTGCATGTAATGGCTATTTAAAATCAGACGTCAATGTGCATGGTCAATTTTGGGGTAATTTGGCCGATTCCCAATCATTGTTTTGAAATTGTGTGGGTTTTCAATTGCCCCAAATCTGTTTCCAGTTGAATGCCCCAACCCGGGAATACCCGAAGGAGGCACCCGACGAGGACCCTCTAGCTTCATGCCAGGTGCTGAAGTGTCTTTTGACTGTCATGATGGCTACGAAAGAGAAGGTTCCATCTTCAGTGTCTGCCAAGAAAATGGTGAATGGTCCTTTCCGGCGCCCAAATGCATCCGTGAGTAAACCTATTCATAACATGACAACCATAGAATTGTGCGTAAAGCTACCATTGAAAGAGGAGATGCTTAGCAATGGATTCCCCATTGCTTAACACCTTTTCCATTAAGTGGTTATCTGTAGAGGGTTTGCATTGCTGCTATCTTGCATTGGTGCTTTCTTCCACAGTGTATGCACCAAGGAGGTTTGTCATTGAAACAATACAATTGAATTGCCCTGTAAGATGGCAAACATGCAAAGCCTCTGCACCATCTGTGTGACCCATTTATGAAAGAGTCACAGTGCCATTTTCTTCACCAATTTTGCTTGAGTTTTGGTATATGAAGCATTTTGATGACAAGTGACATTGCGTGGGTGAAAAGTGTTCAGGGTTCCCATTGATTTCCATGGTGCCGAGATACTTGAGTAACTCAAAAGCCACTTGAGACTCATTCTCATAGAACGGGTCCCCTCTATTCTCTGATTTGATCCCAGCTTCATTGGCTTTTACAGAAAAGTAGTTTTTTGGGTTTGATTGTTGGCTTTTCAACATTGCCCTCATGTGATGATGCCTTCATCAGGTGACAGGTCACGTGCCATTAAAGGTGTACTCTTAAAAGACCAAAAGTTAAAGCTTTTCCAATACTGTTGTGCGACTGTTTAGGTAGAGCCTCAATGCAGGCCTTTCGAGTTGTGGAGGTACTCACGTACATAATTTCCTTTCTTGACGTTTATGCAGTCTGACTTCAAGGAAACCAAAGTTTCAAGTTGTCTAGTTTTGAGTGAAGGAAAACCGAATGTAATTGCTTACAGGAAAAACTGATCTGTCAAACACTGTAGTGGATTTACGATATATCAATTGCCGAATACTCTGTTAAGGAGAGACCCCATTCAAACCTCAATTTTATTTGTATCATTTTATCTTTCGTTGAATTAGAAATGAATGAAGGAGATGATGGCTTCTCCTTAACATGGCTCTGCATACTTGGAGGGTGCCTCGTAGTCATACTTTTCCTTGCTGCACTGTGGTACATGCTCTCACGCAGAAAAGGGTGCTTCAAAAGAAGTCAACAAGATTTTAATGATGGCCGCACCACTGAAATAGGTACGTTTATAGGTGTATTTCAGATTCTTATACATGTATGTGAGCTCAGTACCACTTGCAGTAGTCATTCTATAAATTTGGGATCCAGTAGTATGACATTTGTGACCCACTCTGTGAAAATGAGTCGGATGTCGCAAAGTTGCAATGGAAGCTTTGGCCGTTTTGAGTGGATAGAGTGAAAATTTAATCAGAGTTTGGATTTTGTGGTTTGGTTTTATTTTGGTTGCTTTAAAGTTTTAAAAAACTTCAAATGACTCACAAATTTTGTTAACTATTCTTTTTAAGCAATTGACAGCATCACGATTTTTAGTGTGTTTCTGGGTTAGTTGCAGTGCATGTGTTATTTTTCAAATCCCTTTTTCTCCATTAAGACAATTCAAGGTTAGGAAAAAGTGTACAGAATGAAACAAGGACAGCAATACAACACGGATATCCTACAGGTCCATGATATACCCAAATGATCACCACTTGGTTCATTCCCTTTTCGTTGATGTAGTTAACTCAAAACTTCAGTTTTGCAACATCTGACTCATTTTCACATATCAGGTCACATTTGGCATTGTGTCCCTGTTAAACCTGACCTGTGCACTTTGACCTGGAAATGTTAAGATTTAATTCAAACTGTGTTTATTTGTGTGGCAGGTATTTCGCACAATTTCTTAATTACTCTTTGATATTGAAAGAATGTGCTCTAAACTTCTAAAAACAAATGTCAAATGTAATAACACTTTATAGAATGGCCTACCAATACTTGTGCATATATGAAATAATTCGAAACCTCATCAGAAATACTGCTTACCAGCAGATTTTAGATATCTATCCCTGCTTCTGTAGTCTCTACTACATTTACCGGTGTTCCCATAGTGGAAGTAGAGCCAATGATTTTCCGTTTCAAAAATGAGAATTTTCCGTTTTGTCAAATCCCGAATTCTGCTTCAGAAATTCAAAATCCGTTTCATACCTTTGTAAGCATGAAAATTGGAGAGCAAGTTTCAAACTATGCATGGAAACCATTTGCTCAACAACATCGCCCGCCCCCCCAAAAAAAAATGTTGTGTGGAAATAGTCTTCAATTTTTGTCACTTTTGTAAAATTTCTGTAGTGAGAATGAAAAAAAATTGGACAAGAAATACTGCACAATCCACCCCTTGGTTTCACACCAACACACAATCGGCAAAAACTTGCTGCGATTCAATCGACAATTCATGTGCTACTCCTCGTGTATGAAATCAGCTTACATACATGTACAGCACATGTACACTGAAGTCACAGAGTACATGTAGGTCTTGCATGTAACAGTCGTTGATCACAATATGCTAATGTTGGACATCAACCCGCCATTTTATTTGGCAGTTGTGCGTCAATGTGCATGGTCAATTTTGGGGTAATTTGGCCGATTCCCAATCATTGTTTTGAAATTGTGTGGGTTTTCAATTGCCCCAAATCTGTTTCCAGTTGAATGCCCCAACCCGGGAATGCCCGAAGGAGGCACCCGACGAGGACCCTCTAGCTTCATGCCAGGTGCTGAAGTGTCTTTTGACTGTCTCGATGGCTACGAAAGAGAAGATTCCACCTTCAGTGTCTGCCAAGAAAATGGTGAATGGTCCTCTCCGGCGCCCAAAAGCATCCGTGAGTAAACCTATTCATAACATGACAACCATAGAATTGTGCGTAAAGCTACCATTGAAAGAGGAGATGCTTAGCAATGGATTCCCCATTGCTTAACACCTTTTCTATTAAGTGGTTATCTGAAGAGGGTTTGCATTGCTGCTATCTGGCATTGGTGCTTTCTTCCACAGTGTATGCACCAAGGAGGTTTGTCATTGAAACAATACAATTGAATTGCCCTGTAAGATGGCAAACATGCAAAACCTCTGTCACAGTGCCATTTTCTTCACCAATTTTGCTTGAGTTTTGGTATATGAAGCATTTTGATGACGAATGACATTGCGTGGGTGAAAAGTGTTCAGGGTTCCCATTGATTTCCATGGTGCCGAGATACTTGAGTAACTCAAAAGCCACTTGAGACTCATTCTCATAGAACGGGTCTCCTCTATTCTCTGATTTGATCCCAGCTTAATTGGCTTTTACAGAAAAGTAGTTTTTGGGTTTGATTGTTGGCTTTTCAACATTGCCCTCATGTGACGATGCCTTCATCAGGTGACAGGTCACGTGCCATTAAAGGTGTACTCTTAAAAGACCAAAAGTTAAAGTTTTTCCAATACTGTTGTGCGACTGTTTAGGTAGAGCTTCAATGCAGGCCTTTCGAGTTTTGGAGGTACTCACGTACATAATGCCCCCCCCCCCCAAAAAAAAATGTTGTGTGGAAATACTCTTCAATTTTTGTCACTTTTGTAAAATTTCTGTAGTGAGAATGAAAAAAAAATTGGACAAGAAATACTGCACAATCCACCCCTTGGTTTCACACCAACACACAATCGGCAAAAACTTGCTGCGATTCAATCGACAATTCATGTGCTACTCCTCGTGTATGAAATCAGCTTACATACATGTACAGCACATGTACACTGAAGTCACAGAGTACATGTAGGTCTTGCATGTAACAGTCGTTGATCACAATATGCTAATGTTGGACATCAACCCGCCATTTTATTTGGCAGTTGTGCGTCAATGTGCATGGTCAATTTTGGGGTAATTTGGCCGATTCCCAATCATTGTTTTGAAATTGTGTGGGTTTTCAATTGCCCCAAATCTGTTTCCAGTTGAATGCCCCAACCCGGGAATGCCCGAAGGAGGCACCCGACGAGGACCCTCTAGCTTCATGCCAGGTGCTGAAGTGTCTTTTGACTGTCTCGATGGCTACGAAAGAGAAGATTCCACCTTCAGTGTCTGCCAAGAAAATGGTGAATGGTCCTCTCCGGCGCCCAAAAGCATCCGTGAGTAAACCTATTCATAACATGACAACCATAGAATTGTGCGTAAAGCTACCATTGAAAGAGGAGATGCTTAGCAATGGATTCCCCATTGCTTAACACCTTTTCTATTAAGTGGTTACCTGAAGAGGGTTTGCATTGCTGCTATCTTGCATTGGTGCTTTCTTCCACAGTGTATGCACCAAGGAGGTTTGTCATTGAAACAATACAATTGAATTGCCCTGTAAGATGGCAAACATGCAAAACCTCTGTCACAGTGCCATTTTCTTCACCAATTTTGCTTGAGTTTTGGTATATGAAGCATTTTGATGACGAATGACATTGCGTGGGTGAAAAGTGTTCAGGGTTCCCATTGATTTCCATGGTGCCGAGATACTTGAGTAACTCAAAAGCCACTTGAGACTCATTCTCATAGAACGGGTCTCCTCTATTCTCTGATTTGATCCCAGCTTAATTGGCTTTTACAGAAAAGTAGTTTTTGGGTTTGATTGTTGGCTTTTCAACATTGCCCTCATGTGACGATGCCTTCATCAGGTGACAGGTCACGTGCCATTAAAGGTGTACTCTTAAAAGACCAAAAGTTAAAGTTTTTCCAATACTGTTGTGCGACTGTTTAGGTAGAGCTTCAATGCAGGCCTTTCGAGTTTTGGAGGTACTCACGTACATAATGCCCCCCCCCCCAAAAAAAAATGTTGTGTGGAAATACTCTTCAATTTTTGTCACTTTTGTAAAATTTCTGTAGTGAGAATGAAAAAAAATTGGACAAGAAATACTGCACAATCCACCCCTTGGTTTCACACCAACACACAATCGGCAAAAACTTGCTGCGATTCAATCGACAATTCATGTGCTACTCCTCGTGTATGAAATCAGCTTACATACATGTACAGCACATGTACACTGAAGTCACAGAGTACATGTAGGTCTTGCATGTAACAGTCGTTGATCACAATATGCTAATGTTGGACATCAACCCGCCATTTTATTTGGCAGTTGTGCGTCAATGTGCATGGTCAATTTTGGGGTAATTTGGCCGATTCCCAATCATTGTTTTGAAATTGTGTGGGTTTTCAATTGCCCCAAATCTGTTTCCAGTTGAATGCCCCAACCCGGGAATGCCCGAAGGAGGCACCCGACGAGGACCCTCTAGCTTCATGCCAGGTGCTGAAGTGTCTTTTGACTGTCTCGATGGCTACGAAAGAGAAGATTCCACCTTCAGTGTCTGCCAAGAAAATGGTGAATGGTCCTCTCCGGCGCCCAAAAGCATCCGTGAGTAAACCTATTCATAACATGACAACCATAGAATTGTGCGTAAAGCTACCATTGAAAGAGGAGATGCTTAGCAATGGATTCCCCATTGCTTAACACCTTTTCTATTAAGTGGTTACCTGAAGAGGGTTTGCATTGCTGCTATCTGGCATTGGTGCTTTCTTCCACAGTGTATGCACCAAGGAGGTTTGTCATTGAAACAATACAATTGAATTGCCCTGTAAGATGGCAAACATGCAAAACCTCTGTCACAGTGCCATTTTCTTCACCAATTTTGCTTGAGTTTTGGTATATGAAGCATTTTGATGACGAATGACATTGCGTGGGTGAAAAGTGTTCAGGGTTCCCATTGATTTCCATGGTGCCGAGATACTTGAGTAACTCAAAAGCCACTTGAGACTCATTCTCATAGAACGGGTCTCCTCTATTCTCTGATTTGATCCCAGCTTAATTGGCTTTTACAGAAAAGTAGTTTTTGGGTTTGATTGTTGGCTTTTCAACATTGCCCTCATGTGACGATGCCTTCATCAGGTGACAGGTCACGTGCCATTAAAGGTGTACTCTTAAAAGACCAAAAGTTAAAGTTTTTCCAATACTGTTGTGCGACTGTTTAGGTAGAGCTTCAATGCAGGCCTTTCGAGTTTTGGAGGTACTCACGTACATAATGCCCCCCCCCCCCAAAAAAAAAAATGTTGTGTGGAAATACTCTTCAATTTTTGTCACTTTTGTAAAATTTCTGTAGTGAGAATGAAAAAAAATTGGACAAGAAATACTGCACAATCCACCCCTTGGTTTCACACCAACACACAATCGGCAAAAACTTGCTGCGATTCAATCGACAATTCATGTGCTACTCCTCGTGTATGAAATCAGCTTACATACATGTACAGCACATGTACACTGAAGTCACAGAGTACATGTAGGTCTTGCATGTAACAGTCGTTGATCACAATATGCTAATGTTGGACATCAACCCGCCATTTTATTTGGCAGTTGTGCGTCAATGTGCATGGTCAATTTTGGGGTAATTTGGCCGATTCCCAATCATTGTTTTGAAATTGTGTGGGTTTTCAATTGCCCCAAATCTGTTTCCAGTTGAATGCCCCAACCCGGGAATGCCCGAAGGAGGCACCCGACGAGGACCCTCTAGCTTCATGCCAGGTGCTGAAGTGTCTTTTGACTGTCTCGATGGCTACGAAAGAGAAGATTCCACCTTCAGTGAATGGTCCTCTCCGGCGCCCAAAAGCATCCGTGAGTAAACCTATTCATAACATGACAACCATAGAATTGTGCGTAAAGCTACCATTGAAAGAGGAGATGCTTAGCAATGGATTCCCCATTGCTTAACACCTTTTCTATTAAGTGGTTACCTGAAGAGGGTTTGCATTGCTGCTATCTGGCATTGGTGCTTTCTTCCACAGTGTATGCACCAAGGAGGTTTGTCATTGAAACAATACAATTGAATTGCCCTGTAAGATGGCAAACATGCAAAACCTCTGTCACAGTGCCATTTTCTTCACCAATTTTGCTTGAGTTTTGGTATATGAAGCATTTTGATGACGAATGACATTGCGTGGGTGAAAAGTGTTCAGGGTTCCCATTGATTTCCATGGTGCCGAGATACTTGAGTAACTCAAAAGCCACTTGAGACTCATTCTCATAGAACGGGTCTCCTCTATTCTCTGATTTGATCCCAGCTTAATTGGCTTTTACAGAAAAGTAGTTTTTGGGTTTGATTGTTGGCTTTTCAACATTGCCCTCATGTGACGATGCCTTCATCAGGTGACAGGTCACGTGCCATTAAAGGTGTACTCTTAAAAGACCAAAAGTTAAAGTTTTTCCAATACTGTTGTGCGACTGTTTAGGTAGAGCTTCAATGCAGGCCTTTCGAGTTTTGGAGGTACTCACGTACATAATGCCCCCCCCCCCCAAAAAAAAATGTTGTGTGGAAATACTCTTCAATTTTTGTCACTTTTGTAAAATTTCTGTAGTGAGAATGAAAAAAAATTGGACAAGAAATACTGCACAATCCACCCCTTGGTTTCACACCAACACACAATCGGCAAAAACTTGCTGCGATTCAATCGACAATTCATGTGCTACTCCTCGTGTATGAAATCAGCTTACATACATGTACAGCACATGTACACTGAAGTCACAGAGTACATGTAGGTCTTGCATGTAACAGTCGTTGATCACAATATGCTAATGTTGGACATCAACCCGCCATTTTATTTGGCAGTTGTGCGTCAATGTGCATGGTCAATTTTGGGGTAATTTGGCCGATTCCCAATCATTGTTTTGAAATTGTGTGGGTTTTCAATTGCCCCAAATCTGTTTCCAGTTGAATGCCCCAACCCGGGAATGCCCGAAGGAGGCACCCGACGAGGACCCTCTAGCTTCATGCCAGGTGCTGAAGTGTCTTTTGACTGTCTCGATGGCTACGAAAGAGAAGATTCCACCTTCAGTGTCTGCCAAGAAAATGGTGAATGGTCCTCTCCGGCGCCCAAAAGCATCCGTGAGTAAACCTATTCATAACATGACAACCATAGAATTGTGCGTAAAGCTACCATTGAAAGAGGAGATGCTTAGCAATGGATTCCCCATTGCTTAACACCTTTTCTATTAAGTGGTTACCTGAAGAGGGTTTGCATTGCTGCTATCTGGCATTGGTGCTTTCTTCCACAGTGTATGCACCAAGGAGGTTTGTCATTGAAACAATACAATTGAATTGCCCTGTAAGATGGCAAACATGCAAAACCTCTGTCACAGTGCCATTTTCTTCACCAATTTTGCTTGAGTTTTGGTATATGAAGCATTTTGATGACGAATGACATTGCGTGGGTGAAAAGTGTTCAGGGTTCCCATTGATTTCCATGGTGCCGAGATACTTGAGTAACTCAAAAGCCACTTGAGACTCATTCTCATAGAACGGGTCTCCTCTATTCTCTGATTTGATCCCAGCTTAATTGGCTTTTACAGAAAAGTAGTTTTTGGGTTTGATTGTTGGCTTTTCAACATTGCCCTCATGTGACGATGCCTTCATCAGGTGACAGGTCACGTGCCATTAAAGGTGTACTCTTAAAAGACCAAAAGTTAAAGTTTTTCCAATACTGTTGTGCGACTGTTTAGGTAGAGCTTCAATGCAGGCCTTTCGAGTTTTGGAGGTACTCACGTACATAATGCCCCCCCCCCCCCAAAAAAAAATGTTGTGTGGAAATACTCTTCAATTTTTGTCACTTTTGTAAAATTTCTGTAGTGAGAATGAAAAAAAATTGGACAAGAAATACTGCACAATCCACCCCTTGGTTTCACACCAACACACAATCGGCAAAAACTTGCTGCGATTCAATCGACAATTCATGTGCTACTCCTCGTGTATGAAATCAGCTTACATACATGTACAGCACATGTACACTGAAGTCACAGAGTACATGTAGGTCTTGCATGTAACAGTCGTTGATCACAATATGCTAATGTTGGACATCAACCCGCCATTTTATTTGGCAGTTGTGCGTCAATGTGCATGGTCAATTTTGGGGTAATTTGGCCGATTCCCAATCATTGTTTTGAAATTGTGTGGGTTTTCAATTGCCCCAAATCTGTTTCCAGTTGAATGCCCCAACCCGGGAATGCCCGAAGGAGGCACCCGACGAGGACCCTCTAGCTTCATGCCAGGTGCTGAAGTGTCTTTTGACTGTCTCGATGGCTACGAAAGAGAAGATTCCACCTTCAGTGAATGGTCCTCTCCGGCGCCCAAAAGCATCCGTGAGTAAACCTATTCATAACATGACAACCATAGAATTGTGCGTAAAGCTACCATTGAAAGAGGAGATGCTTAGCAATGGATTCCCCATTGCTTAACACCTTTTCTATTAAGTGGTTACCTGAAGAGGGTTTGCATTGCTGCTATCTGGCATTGGTGCTTTCTTCCACAGTGTATGCACCAAGGAGGTTTGTCATTGAAACAATACAATTGAATTGCCCTGTAAGATGGCAAACATGCAAAACCTCTGTCACAGTGCCATTTTCTTCACCAATTTTGCTTGAGTTTTGGTATATGAAGCATTTTGATGACGAATGACATTGCGTGGGTGAAAAGTGTTCAGGGTTCCCATTGATTTCCATGGTGCCGAGATACTTGAGTAACTCAAAAGCCACTTGAGACTCATTCTCATAGAACGGGTCTCCTCTATTCTCTGATTTGATCCCAGCTTAATTGGCTTTTACAGAAAAGTAGTTTTTGGGTTTGATTGTTGGCTTTTCAACATTGCCCTCATGTGACGATGCCTTCATCAGGTGACAGGTCACGTGCCATTAAAGGTGTACTCTTAAAAGACCAAAAGTTAAAGTTTTTCCAATACTGTTGTGCGACTGTTTAGGTAGAGCTTCAATGCAGGCCTTTCGAGTTTTGGAGGTACTCACGTACATAATGCCCCCCCCCCCAAAAAAAAATGTTGTGTGGAAATACTCTTCAATTTTTGTCACTTTTGTAAAATTTCTGTAGTGAGAATGAAAAAAAATTGGACAAGAAATACTGCACAATCCACCCCTTGGTTTCACACCAACACACAATCGGCAAAAACTTGCTGCGATTCAATCGACAATTCATGTGCTACTCCTCGTGTATGAAATCAGCTTACATACATGTACAGCACATGTACACTGAAGTCACAGAGTACATGTAGGTCTTGCATGTAACAGTCGTTGATCACAATATGCTAATGTTGGACATCAACCCGCCATTTTATTTGGCAGTTGTGCGTCAATGTGCATGGTCAATTTTGGGGTAATTTGGCCGATTCCCAATCATTGTTTTGAAATTGTGTGGGTTTTCAATTGCCCCAAATCTGTTTCCAGTTGAATGCCCCAACCCGGGAATGCCCGAAGGAGGCACCCGACGAGGACCCTCTAGCTTCATGCCAGGTGCTGAAGTGTCTTTTGACTGTCTCGATGGCTACGAAAGAGAAGATTCCACCTTCAGTGTCTGCCAAGAAAATGGTGAATGGTCCTCTCCGGCGCCCAAAAGCATCCGTGAGTAAACCTATTCATAACATGACAACCATAGAATTGTGCGTAAAGCTACCATTGAAAGAGGAGATGCTTAGCAATGGATTCCCCATTGCTTAACACCTTTTCTATTAAGTGGTTACCTGAAGAGGGTTTGCATTGCTGCTATCTGGCATTGGTGCTTTCTTCCACAGTGTATGCACCAAGGAGGTTTGTCATTGAAACAATACAATTGAATTGCCCTGTAAGATGGCAAACATGCAAAACCTCTGTCACAGTGCCATTTTCTTCACCAATTTTGCTTGAGTTTTGGTATATGAAGCATTTTGATGACGAATGACATTGCGTGGGTGAAAAGTGTTCAGGGTTCCCATTGATTTCCATGGTGCCGAGATACTTGAGTAACTCAAAAGCCACTTGAGACTCATTCTCATAGAACGGGTCTCCTCTATTCTCTGATTTGATCCCAGCTTAATTGGCTTTTACAGAAAAGTAGTTTTTGGGTTTGATTGTTGGCTTTTCAACATTGCCCTCATGTGACGATGCCTTCATCAGGTGACAGGTCACGTGCCATTAAAGGTGTACTCTTAAAAGACCAAAAGTTAAAGTTTTTCCAATACTGTTGTGCGACTGTTTAGGTAGAGCTTCAATGCAGGCCTTTCGAGTTTTGGAGGTACTCACGTACATAATGCCCCCCCCCCCAAAAAAAAAAATGTTGTGTGGAAATACTCTTCAATTTTTGTCACTTTTGTAAAATTTCTGTAGTGAGAATGAAAAAAAATTGGACAAGAAATACTGCACAATCCACCCCTTGGTTTCACACCAACACACAATCGGCAAAAACTTGCTGCGATTCAATCGACAATTCATGTGCTACTCCTCGTGTATGAAATCAGCTTACATACATGTACAGCACATGTACACTGAAGTCACAGAGTACATGTAGGTCTTGCATGTAACAGTCGTTGATCACAATATGCTAATGTTGGACATCAACCCGCCATTTTATTTGGCAGTTGTGCGTCAATGTGCATGGTCAATTTTGGGGTAATTTGGCCGATTCCCAATCATTGTTTTGAAATTGTGTGGGTTTTCAATTGCCCCAAATCTGTTTCCAGTTGAATGCCCCAACCCGGGAATGCCCGAAGGAGGCACCCGACGAGGACCCTCTAGCTTCATGCCAGGTGCTGAAGTGTCTTTTGACTGTCTCGATGGCTACGAAAGAGAAGATTCCACCTTCAGTGAATGGTCCTCTCCGGCGCCCAAAAGCATCCGTGAGTAAACCTATTCATAACATGACAACCATAGAATTGTGCGTAAAGCTACCATTGAAAGAGGAGATGCTTAGCAATGGATTCCCCATTGCTTAACACCTTTTCTATTAAGTGGTTACCTGAAGAGGGTTTGCATTGCTGCTATCTGGCATTGGTGCTTTCTTCCACAGTGTATGCACCAAGGAGGTTTGTCATTGAAACAATACAATTGAATTGCCCTGTAAGATGGCAAACATGCAAAACCTCTGTCACAGTGCCATTTTCTTCACCAATTTTGCTTGAGTTTTGGTATATGAAGCATTTTGATGACGAATGACATTGCGTGGGTGAAAAGTGTTCAGGGTTCCCATTGATTTCCATGGTGCCGAGATACTTGAGTAACTCAAAAGCCACTTGAGACTCATTCTCATAGAACGGGTCTCCTCTATTCTCTGATTTGATCCCAGCTTAATTGGCTTTTACAGAAAAGTAGTTTTTGGGTTTGATTGTTGGCTTTTCAACATTGCCCTCATGTGACGATGCCTTCATCAGGTGACAGGTCACGTGCCATTAAAGGTGTACTCTTAAAAGACCAAAAGTTAAAGTTTTTCCAATACTGTTGTGCGACTGTTTAGGTAGAGCTTCAATGCAGGCCTTTCGAGTTTTGGAGGTACTCACGTACATAATGCCCCCCCCCCCCAAAAAAAAATGTTGTGTGGAAATACTCTTCAATTTTTGTCACTTTTGTAAAATTTCTGTAGTGAGAATGAAAAAAAATTGGACAAGAAATACTGCACAATCCACCCCTTGGTTTCACACCAACACACAATCGGCAAAAACTTGCTGCGATTCAATCGACAATTCATGTGCTACTCCTCGTGTATGAAATCAGCTTACATACATGTACAGCACATGTACACTGAAGTCACAGAGTACATGTAGGTCTTGCATGTAACAGTCGTTGATCACAATATGCTAATGTTGGACATCAACCCGCCATTTTATTTGGCAGTTGTGCGTCAATGTGCATGGTCAATTTTGGGGTAATTTGGCCGATTCCCAATCATTGTTTTGAAATTGTGTGGGTTTTCAATTGCCCCAAATCTGTTTCCAGTTGAATGCCCCAACCCGGGAATGCCCGAAGGAGGCACCCGACGAGGACCCTCTAGCTTCATGCCAGGTGCTGAAGTGTCTTTTGACTGTCTCGATGGCTACGAAAGAGAAGATTCCACCTTCAGTGTCTGCCAAGAAAATGGTGAATGGTCCTCTCCGGCGCCCAAAAGCATCCGTGAGTAAACCTATTCATAACATGACAACCATAGAATTGTGCGTAAAGCTACCATTGAAAGAGGAGATGCTTAGCAATGGATTCCCCATTGCTTAACACCTTTTCTATTAAGTGGTTACCTGAAGAGGGTTTGCATTGCTGCTATCTGGCATTGGTGCTTTCTTCCACAGTGTATGCACCAAGGAGGTTTGTCATTGAAACAATACAATTGAATTGCCCTGTAAGATGGCAAACATGCAAAACCTCTGTCACAGTGCCATTTTCTTCACCAATTTTGCTTGAGTTTTGGTATATGAAGCATTTTGATGACGAATGACATTGCGTGGGTGAAAAGTGTTCAGGGTTCCCATTGATTTCCATGGTGCCGAGATACTTGAGTAACTCAAAAGCCACTTGAGACTCATTCTCATAGAACGGGTCTCCTCTATTCTCTGATTTGATCCCAGCTTAATTGGCTTTTACAGAAAAGTAGTTTTTGGGTTTGATTGTTGGCTTTTCAACATTGCCCTCATGTGACGATGCCTTCATCAGGTGACAGGTCACGTGCCATTAAAGGTGTACTCTTAAAAGACCAAAAGTTAAAGTTTTTCCAATACTGTTGTGCGACTGTTTAGGTAGAGCTTCAATGCAGGCCTTTCGAGTTTTGGAGGTACTCACGTACATAATGCCCCCCCCCCCAAAAAAAAAAATGTTGTGTGGAAATACTCTTCAATTTTTGTCACTTTTGTAAAATTTCTGTAGTGAGAATGAAAAAAAATTGGACAAGAAATACTGCACAATCCACCCCTTGGTTTCACACCAACACACAATCGGCAAAAACTTGCTGCGATTCAATCGACAATTCATGTGCTACTCCTCGTGTATGAAATCAGCTTACATACATGTACAGCACATGTACACTGAAGTCACAGAGTACATGTAGGTCTTGCATGTAACAGTCGTTGATCACAATATGCTAATGTTGGACATCAACCCGCCATTTTATTTGGCAGTTGTGCGTCAATGTGCATGGTCAATTTTGGGGTAATTTGGCCGATTCCCAATCATTGTTTTGAAATTGTGTGGGTTTTCAATTGCCCCAAATCTGTTTCCAGTTGAATGCCCCAACCCGGGAATGCCCGAAGGAGGCACCCGACGAGGACCCTCTAGCTTCATGCCAGGTGCTGAAGTGTCTTTTGACTGTCTCGATGGCTACGAAAGAGAAGATTCCACCTTCAGTGAATGGTCCTCTCCGGCGCCCAAAAGCATCCGTGAGTAAACCTATTCATAACATGACAACCATAGAATTGTGCGTAAAGCTACCATTGAAAGAGGAGATGCTTAGCAATGGATTCCCCATTGCTTAACACCTTTTCTATTAAGTGGTTACCTGAAGAGGGTTTGCATTGCTGCTATCTGGCATTGGTGCTTTCTTCCACAGTGTATGCACCAAGGAGGTTTGTCATTGAAACAATACAATTGAATTGCCCTGTAAGATGGCAAACATGCAAAACCTCTGTCACAGTGCCATTTTCTTCACCAATTTTGCTTGAGTTTTGGTATATGAAGCATTTTGATGACGAATGACATTGCGTGGGTGAAAAGTGTTCAGGGTTCCCATTGATTTCCATGGTGCCGAGATACTTGAGTAACTCAAAAGCCACTTGAGACTCATTCTCATAGAACGGGTCTCCTCTATTCTCTGATTTGATCCCAGCTTAATTGGCTTTTACAGAAAAGTAGTTTTTGGGTTTGATTGTTGGCTTTTCAACATTGCCCTCATGTGACGATGCCTTCATCAGGTGACAGGTCACGTGCCATTAAAGGTGTACTCTTAAAAGACCAAAAGTTAAAGTTTTTCCAATACTGTTGTGCGACTGTTTAGGTAGAGCTTCAATGCAGGCCTTTCGAGTTTTGGAGGTACTCACGTACATAATGCCCCCCCCCCAAAAAAAAATGTTGTGTGGAAATACTCTTCAATTTTTGTCACTTTTGTAAAATTTCTGTAGTGAGAATGAAAAAAAATTGGACAAGAAATACTGCACAATCCACCCCTTGGTTTCACACCAACACACAATCGGCAAAAACTTGCTGCGATTCAATCGACAATTCATGTGCTACTCCTCGTGTATGAAATCAGCTTACATACATGTACAGCACATGTACACTGAAGTCACAGAGTACATGTAGGTCTTGCATGTAACAGTCGTTGATCACAATATGCTAATGTTGGACATCAACCCGCCATTTTATTTGGCAGTTGTGCGTCAATGTGCATGGTCAATTTTGGGGTAATTTGGCCGATTCCCAATCATTGTTTTGAAATTGTGTGGGTTTTCAATTGCCCCAAATCTGTTTCCAGTTGAATGCCCCAACCCGGGAATGCCCGAAGGAGGCACCCGACGAGGACCCTCTAGCTTCATGCCAGGTGCTGAAGTGTCTTTTGACTGTCTCGATGGCTACGAAAGAGAAGATTCCACCTTCAGTGTCTGCCAAGAAAATGGTGAATGGTCCTCTCCGGCGCCCAAAAGCATCCGTGAGTAAACCTATTCATAACATGACAACCATAGAATTGTGCGTAAAGCTACCATTGAAAGAGGAGATGCTTAGCAATGGATTCCCCATTGCTTAACACCTTTTCCATTAAGTGGTTATCTGAAGAGGGTTTGCATTGCTGCTATCTGGCATTGGTGCTTTCTTCCACAGTGTATGCACCAAGGAGGTTTGTCATTGAAACAATACAATTGAATTGCCCTGTAAGATGGCAAACATGCAAAACCTCTGTCACAGTGCCATTTTCTTCACCAATTTTGCTTGAGTTTTGGTATATGAAGCATTTTGATGACGAATGACATTGCGTGGGTGAAAAGTGTTCAGGGTTCCCATTGATTTCCATGGTGCCGAGATACTTGGGTAACTCAAAAGCCACTTGAGACTCATTCTCATAGAACGGGTCTCCTCTATTCTCTGATTTGATCCCAGCTTAATTGGCTTTTACAGAAAAGTAGTTTTTGGGTTTGATTGTTGGCTTTTCAACATTGCCCTCATGTGACGATGCCTTCATCAGGTGACAGGTCACGTGCCATTAAAGGTGTACTCTTAAAAGACCAAAGTTAAAGCTTTTCCAATACTGTTGTGCGACTGTTTAGGTAGAGCTTCAATGCAGGCCTTTCGAGTTTTGGAGGTACTCACGTACATAATGCCCCCCCCCCAAAAAAAAAATGTTGTGTGGAAATACTCTTCAATTTTTGTCACTTTTGTAAAATTTCTGTAGTGAGAATTAAAAAAAATTGGACAAGAAATACTGCACAATCCACCCCTTGGTTTCACACCAACACGCAATCGGCAAAAACTTGCTGCGATTCAATCGACAATTCATGTGCTACTCCTCGTGTATGAAATCAGCTTACATACATGTACAGCACATGTACACTGAAGTCACAGAGTACATGTAGGTCTTGCATGTAACAGTCGTTGATCACAATATGCTAATGTTGGACATCAACCCGCCATTTTATTTGGCAGTTGTGCGTCAATGTGCATGGTCAATTTTGGGGTAATTTGGCCGATTCCCAATCATTGTTTTGAAATTGTGTGGGTTTTCAATTGCCCCAAATCTGTTTCCAGTTGAATGCCCCAACCCGGGAATGCCCGAAGGAGGCACCCGACGAGGACCCTCTAGCTTCATGCCAGGTGCTGAAGTGTCTTTTGACTGTCTCGATGGCTACGAAAGAGAAGGTTCCATCTTCAGTGTCTGCCAAGAAAATGGTGTATGGTCCTTTCCGGCGCCAAAATGCATCCGTGAGTAAACCTATTCATAACATGACAACCATAGAATTGTGCGTAAAGCTACCATTGAAAGAGGAGATGCTTAGCAATGGATTCCCCATTGCTTAACACCTTTTCCATTAAGTGGTTATCTGTAGAGGGTTTGCATTGCTGCTATCTTGCATTGGTGCTTTCTTCCACAGTGTATGCACCAAGGAGGTTTGTCATTGAAACAATACAATTGAATTGCCCTGTAAGATGGCAAACATGCAAAGCCTCTGCACCATCTGTGTGACCCATTTATGAAAGAGTCACATTGCCATTTTCTTCACCAATTTTGCTTGAGTTTTGGTATATGAAGCATTTTGATGACGAATGACATTGCGTGGGTGAAAAGTGTTCAGGGTTCCCATTGATTTCCATGGTGCCGAGATACTTGGGTAACTCAAAAGCCACTTGAGACTCATTCTCATAGAACGGGTCTCCTCTATTCTCTGATTTGATCCCAGCTTAATTGGCTTTTACAGAAAAGTAGTTTTTGGGTTTGATTGTTGGCTTTTCAACATTGCCCTCATGTGACGATGCCTTCATCAGGTGACAGGTCACGTGCCATTAAAGGTGTACTCTTAAAAGACCAAAGTTAAAGCTTTTCCAATACTGTTGTGCGACTGTTTAGGTAGAGCTTCAATGCAGGCCTTTCGAGTTTTGGAGGTACTCACGTACATAATGCCCCCCCCCCCCCCAAAAAAAATGTTGTGTGGAAATACTCTTCAATTTTTGTCACTTTTGTAAAATTTCTGTAGTGAGAATGAAAAAAAATTGGACAAGAAATACTGCACAATCCACCCCTTGGTTTCACACCAACACACAATCGGCAAAAACTTGCTGCGATTCAATCGACAATTCATGTGCTACTCCTCGTGTATGAAATCAGCTTACATACATGTACAGCACATGTACACTGAAGTCACAGAGTACATGTAGGTCTTGCATGTAACAGTCGTTGATCACAATATGCTAATGTTGGACATCAACCCGCCATTTTATTTGGCAGTTGTGCGTCAATGTGCATGGTCAATTTTGGGGTAATTTGGCCGATTCCCAATCATTGTTTTGAAATTGTGTGGGTTTTCAATTGCCCCAAATCTGTTTCCAGTTGAATGCCCCAACCCGGGAATGCCCGAAGGAGGCACCCGACGAGGACCCTCTAGCTTCATGCCAGGTGCTGAAGTGTCTTTTGACTGTCTCGATGGCTACGAAAGAGAAGATTCCACCTTCAGTGTCTGCCAAGAAAATGGTGAATGGTCCTCTCCGGCGCCCAAAAGCATCCGTGAGTAAACCTATTCATAACATGACAACCATAGAATTGTGCGTAAAGCTACCATTGAAAGAGGAGATGCTTAGCAATGGATTCCCCATTGCTTAACACCTTTTCCATTAAGTGGTTATCTGAAGAGGGTTTGCATTGCTGCTATCTGGCATTGGTGCTTTCTTCCACAGTGTATGCACCAAGGAGGTTTGTCATTGAAACAATACAATTGAATTGCCCTGTAAGATGGCAAACATGCAAAACCTCTGTCACAGTGCCATTTTCTTCACCAATTTTGCTTGAGTTTTGGTATATGAAGCATTTTGATGACGAATGACATTGCGTGGGTGAAAAGTGTTCAGGGTTCCCATTGATTTCCATGGTGCCGAGATACTTGGGTAACTCAAAAGCCACTTGAGACTCATTCTCATAGAACGGGTCTCCTCTATTCTCTGATTTGATCCCAGCTTAATTGGCTTTTACAGAAAAGTAGTTTTTGGGTTTGATTGTTGGCTTTTCAACATTGCCCTCATGTGACGATGCCTTCATCAGGTGACAGGTCACGTGCCATTAAAGGTGTACTCTTAAAAGACCAAAGTTAAAGCTTTTCCAATACTGTTGTGCGACTGTTTAGGTAGAGCTTCAATGCAGGCCTTTCGAGTTTTGGAGGTACTCACGTACATAATGCCCCCCCCCCCAAAAAAAAAAATGTTGTGTGGAAATACTCTTCAATTTTTGTCACTTTTGTAAAATTTCTGTAGTGAGAATTAAAAAAAATTGGACAAGAAATACTGCACAATCCACCCCTTGGTTTCACACCAACACGCAATCGGCAAAAACTTGCTGCGATTCAATCGACAATTCATGTGCTACTCCTCGTGTATGAAATCAGCTTACATACATGTACAGCACATGTACACTGAAGTCACAGAGTACATGTAGGTCTTGCATGTAACAGTCGTTGATCACAATATGCTAATGTTGGACATCAACCCGCCATTTTATTTGGCAGTTGTGCGTCAATGTGCATGGTCAATTTTGGGGGAATTTGTCCGATTCCCAATCATTGTTTTGAAATTGTGTGGGTTTTCAATTGCCCCAAATCTGTTTCCAGTTGAATGCCCCAACCCGGGAATGCCCGAAGGAGGCACCCGACGAGGACCCTCTAGCTTCATGCCAGGTGCTGAAGTGTCTTTTGACTGTCTCGATGGCTACGAAAGAGAAGGTTCCATCTTCAGTGTCTGCCAAGAAAATGGTGTATGGTCCTTTCCGGCGCCAAAATGCATCCGTGAGTAAACCTATTCATAACATGACAACCATAGAATTGTGCGTAAAGCTACCATTGAAAGAGGAGATGCTTAGCAATGGATTCCCCATTGCTTAACAACCCTTTTCCATTAAGTGGTTATCTGTAGAGGGTTTGCATTGCTGCTATCTTGCATTGGTGCTTTCTTCCACAGTGTATGCACCAAGGAGGTTTGTCATTGAAACAATACAATTGAATTGCCCTGTAAGATGGCAAACATGCAAAGCCTCTGCACCATCTGTGTGACCCCATTTATGAAAGAGTCACATTGCCATTTTCTTCACCAATTTTGCTTGAGTTTTGGTATATGAAGCATTTTGATGACGAATGACATTGCGTGGGTGAAAAGTGTTCAGGGTTCCCATTGATTTCCATGGTGCCCGAGATACTTGGGTAACTCAAAAGCCACTTGAGACTCATTCTCATAGAACGGGTCTCCTCTATTCTCTGATTTGATCCCAGCCTAATTGGCTTTTACAGAAAAGTAGTTTTTGGGTTTGATTGTTGGCTTTTCAACATTGCCCTCATGTGACGATGCCTTCATCAGGTGACAGGTCACGTGCCATTAAAGGTGTACTCTTAAAAGACCAAAGTTAAAGCTTTTCCAATACTGTTGTGCGACTGTTTAGGTAGAGCTTCAATGCAGGCCTTTCGAGTTTTGGAGGTACTCACGTACATAATGCCCCCCCCCCCCCCCCAAAAAATGTTGTGTGGAAATACTCTTCAATTTTTGTCACTTTTGTAAAATTTCTGTAGTGAGAATGAAAAAAAATTGGACAAGAAATACTGCACCAATCCACCCCTTGGTTTCACACCAACACACAATCGGCAAAACCTTGCTGCGATTCAATCGACAATTCATGTGCTACTCCTCGTGTATGAAATCAGCTTACATACATGTACAGCACATGTACACTGAAGTCACAGAGTACATGTAGGTCTTGCATGTAACAGTCGTTGATCACAATATGCCTAATGTTGGACATCAACCCGCCATTTTATTTGGCAGTTGTGCGTCAATGTGCATGGTCAATTTTTGGGGTAATTTGGCCGATTCCCAATCATTGTTTTGAAATTGTGTGGGTTTTCAATTGCCCCAAATCTGTTTCCAGTTGAATGCCCCAACCCGGGAATGCCCGAAGGAGGCACCCGACGAGGACCCTCTAGCTTCATGCCAGGTGCTGAAGTGTCTTTTGACTGTCTCGATGGCTACGAAAGAGAAGATTCCACCTTCAGTGTCTGCCAAGAAAATGGTGAATGGTCCTCTCCGGCGCCCAAAAGCATCCGTGAGTAAACCTATTCATAACATGACAACCATAGAATTGTGCGTAAAGCTACCATTGAAAGAGGAGATGCTTAGCAATGGATTCCCCATTGCTTAAACACCTTTTCTATTAAGTGGTTACCTGAAGAGGGTTTGCATTGCTGCTATCTGGCATTGGTGCTTTCTTCCACAGTGTATGCACCAAGGAGGTTTGTCATTGAAACAATACAATTGAATTGCCCTGTAAGATGGCAAACATGCAAAACCTCTGTCACAGTGCCATTTTCTTCACCAATTTTGCTTGAGTTTTGGTATATGAAGCATTTTGATGACGAATGACATTGCGTGGGTGAAAAGTGTTCAGGGTTCCCATTGATTTCCATGGTGCCGAGATACTTGAGTAACTCAAAAGCCACTTGAGACTCATTCTCATAGAACGGGTCTCCTCTATTCTCTGATTTGATCCCAGCTTAATTGGCTTTTACAGAAAAGTAGTTTTTGGGTTTGATTGTTGGCTTTTCAACATTGCCCTCATGTGACGATGCCTTCATCAGGTGACAGGTCACGTGCCATTAAAGGTGTACTCTTAAAAGACCAAAAGTTAAAGTTTTTCCAATACTGTTGTGCGACTGTTTAGGTAGAGCTTCAATGCAGGCCTTTCGAGTTTTGGAGGTACTCACGTACATAATGCCCCCCCCCCCAAAAAAAAAAATGTTGTGTGGAAATACTCTTCAATTTTTGTCACTTTTGTAAAATTTCTGTAGTGAGAATGAAAAAAAATTGGACAAGAAATACTGCACAATCCACCCCTTGGTTTCACACCAACACACAATCGGCAAAAACTTGCTGCGATTCAATCGACAATTCATGTGCTACTCCTCGTGTATGAAATCAGCTTACATACATGTACAGCACATGTACACTGAAGTCACAGAGTACATGTAGGTCTTGCATGTAACAGTCGTTGATCACAATATGCTAATGTTGGACATCAAACCCGCCATTTTATTTGGCAGTTGTGCGTCAATGTGCATGGTCAATTTTGGGGTAATTTGGCCGATTCCCAATCATTGTTTTGAAATTGTGTGGGTTTTCAATTGCCCCAAATCTGTTTCCAGTTGAATGCCCCAACCCGGGAATGCCCGAAGGAGGCACCCGACGAGGACCCTCTAGCTTCATGCCAGGTGCTGAAGTGTCTTTTGACTGTCTCGATGGCTACGAAAGAGAAGATTCCACCTTCAGTGAATGGTCCTCTCCGGCGCCCAAAAGCATCCGTGAGTAAACCTATTCATAACATGACAACCATAGAATTGTGCGTAAAGCTACCATTGAAAGAGGAGATGCTTAGCAATGGATTCCCCATTGCTTAACACCCTTTTCTATTAAGTGGTTACCTGAAGAGGGT
>NW_028257800.1:0-42200 GCF_054643075.1 Acanthaster planci | reverse complement strand
CCCGAAGTACTGCAATTATAGAATATGAAACTGACATCAATGGATAGAAAAATATATGCCCTTCATAATGACACCTAGATTGACAGATTGAGATAATTTTAAAATATTTTATGCTTGAACATGTGGAGCCTTGCATCAGCGGGACACCACCCGTATAGCGCAGACAAACTCAGAATTACGTCAAAATATGAGACAGATGGACAACAAGTCGCACATTCTTTTGCTGATATATCCCGAAGTACTGCAAGTATGGATATGAAACTGACATCAATGGATAGAGAAACATACGCCCTTCATAATGACACCTAGATTGACAGATTGAGATAATTTTTAAACATTTTATGCTCGAACATGTGGAGCATTGCATCAGCGGGACAGCACCCGTAGAGCGCAGACAAACTGAGAATTACGTCTAAATAGGAAGCAGTTGGACAACAAGTCGCACATTCTTTTGCTGATATATCCCGAAGTACTGCAAGTATGGATATGAAACTTACATCAATGGATAGAAAAACATATGTTCTTCATAATGACACCTAGATTGACAGATTGAGATAATTTTAAAATATTTTATGCTTGAACATGTGGAGCCTTGTCTCAGCGGGACAGCACCCGTACAGCGCAGACAAACTCAGAATTACGCCAAAATAGCAAGCAGTTGGACAACAAGTCGCACATTCATTTGCTGATATATCCCCAAGTACTGCAATTATGGATATGAAACTGACATCAATGGATAGAGAAACATATGCCCTTATTAATGACACCTAGAGTGACAGATTGAGATAATTTTAAAATATTTTATGCTCGAACATGTGGAGCCTTGCATCAGCGGGACACCACCCGTATAGTGCAGACAAACTTAGAATTACGTCAAAATAGGAAGCAGTTGGACAACAAGTCGCACATTCTTTTGCTAATATATCCCGAAGTACTGCAAGTATGGATATGAAACTTACATGAATGGATAGAGAAACATATGCCCTTCATAATTACACCTAGATTGACAGATTGAGATAATTTTTAAATATTTTATGCTCAAACATGAGGAGCCTTGTCTAAGCGGGACAGCACAAGTATAGCGGAGACAAACTCAGAATTACGTCAAAGTAGGAAGTAGTTGGACAACAAGTCGCACATTCTTTTGCTGATATATCCCGAAGTACTGCAAGTATGGATATGAAACTTACATCAATGGATAGAGAAATATATGTCCTTCATAATGACACCTAGATTGACAGATTGAGATAATTTTAAAATATTTTATGCTTGAACATGTGGAGCCTTGCATCAGCGGGACACCACCCGTATAGCGCAGACAAACTCAGAATTACGTCAAAATATGAGACAGATGGACAACAAGTCGCACATTCTTTTGCTGATATATCCCGAAGTACTGCAAGTATGGATATGAAACTGACATCAATGGATAGAGAAACATACGCCCTTCATAATGACACCTAGATTGACAGATTGAGAAAATTTTAAAATATTTTATGCTCGAACATGTGGAGCATTGCATCAGCGGGACAGCACCCGTAGAGCGCAGACAAACTCAGAATTACGTCTAAATAGGAAGCAGTTGGACAACAAGTCGCACATTCTTTTGCTGATATATCCAGAAGTACTGCAAGTATGGATATGAAACTTACATCAATGGATAGAAAAACATATGTTCTTCATAATGACACCTAGATTGACAGATTGAGATAATTTTAAAATATTTTATGCTTGAACATGTGGAGCCTTGTCTCAGCGGGACAGCACCCGTACAGCGCAGACAAACTCAGAATTACGTCAAAATAGGAAGCAGTTGGACAACAAGTCGCACATTCTTTTGCTGATATATCCCGAAGTACTGCAAGTATGGATATGAAACTTACATCAATGGATAGAGAAACATATGCCCTTCATAATGACACCTAGAGTGACAGATTGAGATAATTTTAAAATATTTTATGCTTGAACATGTGGAGCCTTGCATCAACGGGACACCACCCGTATAGCGCAGACAAACTCAGAATTACGTCAAAATATGAGACAGATGGACAACAAGTCGCACATTCTTTTGCTGATATATCTCAAAGTACTGCAAGTATGAATATGAAACTTATATGAATGGATTGAGAAACATATGCTCTTCATAATGACACCTAGATTGACAGATTGAGATAATTTTAAAATATTTTATGCTTGAACATGTGGAGCCTTGTCTCAGCGGGACAGCACCCGTAGAGCGCAGACAAACTGAAAATTACGTCAAAATAGGAAGCAGTTGGACAACAAGTCGCATATCCTTTCGCTGATATATCCCGAAGTACTGCAAGTATGGATATGAAACTTACATGAATGGATTGAGAAACATATGCTCTTTATAATAAACCTAGATTTACAGATTGAGATAATTTTTAAATATTTTATGCTCAAACATGAGGAGCCTTGTCTCAGCAGGAGAGCACAAGTATAGCGCAAATATGGTCAGAATTACGCCAAAATAGCAAGCAGTTGCACAACAAGTCGCACATTCTTTTGCTGATATATCCCAAAGTACTGCAAGTATGGATATGAAACTTACATCAATGGATAGAGAAACATATGCATTTCATAATGACACCTAGATTGACAGATTGAAAAAAATATTTAAATATTTTATGCTCAAACATGAGGAGCCTTGTCTTAGCGGGAGAGCGCAAGTATAGCGCAAATATGGTCGGAATTACGCCAAAATAGCAAGCAGTTGGACAACAAGTCGCACTTTCTTTTGCTAATATATATCCCGAAGTACTGCAAGTATGGATATGAAACTGACATCAATGGATAGAGAAACATATGCCCTTCATAATGACACCTAGATTGACAGATTGAGATAATTTTAAAATATTTTATGCTTGAACATGTGGAGCCTTGCATAAGCGGGACAGCACCCGTAGAGCGCAGACAAACTCAGAATTACGTCAAAATAGGAAGCAGTTGGACAACAAGTCGCACATTCTTTTGCTGATATATCCCGAAGTACTGCAAGTATGGATATGAAACTTACATCAATGGATAGAGAAACATATGCCCTTCATAATGACACCTAGATTGACAGATTGAGATAATTTTAAAATATTTTATGCTTGAACATGTGGAGCCTTGTCTCAGCGGGACAGCACCCGTACAGCGCAGACAAACTCAGAATTACGTCAAAATAGGAAGCAGTTGGACAACAAGTCGCACATTCTTTTGCTGATATATCCCGAAGTACTGCAAGTATGGATATGAAACTTACATCAATGGATAGAGAAACATATGCCCTTCATAATGACACCTAGAGTGACAGATTGAGATAATTTTAAAATATTTTATGCTTGAACATGTGGAGCCTTGCATCAACGGGACACCACCCGTATAGCGCAGACAAACTCAGAATTACGTCAAAATATGAGACAGATGGACAACAAGTCGCACATTCTTTTGCTGATATATCTCAAAGTACTGCAAGTATGAATATGAAACTTATATGAATGGATTGAGAAACATATGCTCTTCATAATGACACCTAGATTGACAGATTGAGATAATTTTAAAATATTTTATGCTTGAACATGTGGAGCCTTGTCTCAGCGGGACAGCACCCGTAGAGCGCAGACAAACTGAAAATTACGTCAAAATAGGAAGCAGTTGGACAACAAGTCGCATATCCTTTCGCTGATATATCCCGAAGTACTGCAAGTATGGATATGAAACTTACATGAATGGATTAAGAAAAACATATGCTCTTCATAATTAAACCTAGATTGACAGATTGAGATAATTTTTAAATATTTTATGCTCAAACATGAGGAGCCTTGTATCAGCAGGACAGCACAAGTATAGCGCAAATATGGTCAGAATTACGCCAAAATAGCAAGCAGTTGGACAACAAGTCGCACATTCTTTTGCTGATATATCCCGAAGTACTGCAAGTATGGATATGAAACTTACATGAATGGATTGAGAAACATATGCTCTTTATAATTAAACCTAGATTTACAGATTGAGATAATTTTTAAATATTTTATGCTCAAACATGACGAGCCTTGTCTCAGCAGGAGAGCACAAGTATAGCGCCAATATGGTCAGAATTACGCCAAAATAGCAAGCAGTTGGACAACAAGTCGCACTTTCTTTTGCTGATATATCCCGAAGTACTGCCAGTATGGATATGAAACTTACATCAATGGATAGAGAAACATGTGCCCTTCATAATGACACCTAGATTGACAGATTGAGATAATTTTAAAATATTTTATGCTTGAACATGTGGAGCCTTGCATAAGCGGGACAGCACCCGTAGAGCACAGACAAACTCAGAATTACGTCAAAATAGGAAGCAGTTGGACAACAAGTCGCACATTCTTTTGCTGATATATCCCGAAGTACTGCAAGTATGGATATGAAACTTACATCAATGGATAGAGAAACATATGCCCTTCATAAGGACACCTAGAGTGACAGATTAAGATAATTGTAAAATATTTCATGCTTGCACTTGTGGAGCATTGCATCAGCGGGACAGCACCCATATAGCGCAGACAAACTCAGAATTACGTCAAAATAGGAAGCAGATGGACAACAAGTCGCACATTCTTTTGCTGATATATCCCGAAGAACTGCAAATATGGATATGAAACTTACATGAATAAATAGAGAAACATATGCCCTTGATAATGACACCTAGATTGACAGATTGAAAAAAAAATTTAAATATTTTATGCTCAAACATGAGGAGCCTTGTCTCAGCGGGACAGCACCCGTACAGCGCAGACAAACTGAGAATTACGTCAAAATATGACACAGATGGACAACAAGTCGCACATTCTTTTGCTGATATATCCCGAAGTACTGCAAGTATGGATATGAAACTGACATTAATGGATAGAGAAACATATGCCCTTATTAATGACACCTAGAGTAACAGATTGCGATAATTTTAAAATATTGTATGCTCGAACATGTGGAGCCTTGTCTTAGCGGGACAGCACCCGTACAGCGCAGACAAACTCAGAATTACGTCAAAATAGGAAGCAGTTGGACAACAAGTCGCACATTCTTTTGCTGATATATCCCGAAGTACTGCAAGTATGGATAGGAAACTTACATCAATGGATAGAAAAACATATGCCCTTCATAATGACACGTAGATGGACAGATTGAGATAATTTTAAAATATTTTATGCTTGAACATGTGGAGCCTTGTCTCAGCAGGACAGCACAAGTATACCGCAAATATGGTCAGAATTACGCCAAAAAAGCAAGCAGTTGGACAACAAGTCGAACTTTCTTTTGCTGATAAATCCCGAAGTACTGCCAGTATGGATATGAAACTTACATCAATGGATAGAGATACATGTGCCCTTCATAATGACACCTAGATTGAAAGATTGAGATAATTTTAAAATATTTTATGCTTGAACATGTGGAGCCTTGCATCAGCGGGACAGAACCCGTAGAGCGCAGACAAACTGAAAATTACGTCAAAATAGGAAGCAGTTGGACAACAAGTCGCACTTTCTTTTGCTGATATATCCCGAAGTACTGCCAGTATGGATATGAAACTTACATCAATGGATAGAGAAACATGTGCCCTTCATAATGACACCTAGATTGACAGATTGAGATAATTTTAAAATATTTTATGCTTGAACATGTGGAGCCTTGCATCAGCGGGACACCACCCGTATAGCGCAGACAAACTCAGAATTACGTCAAAATATGAGACAGATGGACAACAAGTCGCACATTCTTTTGCTGATATATCCCGAAGTACTGCAAGTATGGATATGAAACTGACATTAATGGATAGAGAAACATATGCCCTTCATAATGACACCTAGAGTGACAGATTGAGATAATTGTAAAATATTTTATGCTCGAACTTGTGGAGCATTGCATCAGCGGGACAGCACCCATATAGCGCAGACAAACTCAGAATTACGTCAAAATAGGAAGCAGTTGGACAACAAGTCGCACTTTCTTTTGCTGATATATCCCGAAATACTGCCAGTATGGATATGAAACTTACATCAATGGATAGAGATACATGTGCCCTTCATAATGACACCTAGATTGAAAGATTGAGATAATTTTAAAATATGTTATGCTTGAACATGTGGAGCCTTGCATCAGCGGGACAGAACCCGTAGAGCGCAGACAAACTGAAAATTACGTCAAAATAGGAAGCAGTTGGACAACAAGTCGCACATTCTTTTGCTGATAAATCCCGAAGTACTGCCAGTATGGATATGAAACTTACATCAATGAATAGAGAAACATGTGCCCTTCATAATGACACCTAGATTGACAGATTGAGATAATTTTAAAATATTTTATGCTTGAACATGTGGAGCCTTGCATCAGCGGGACAGAACCCGTAGAGCGCAGACAAACTCAGAATTACGTCAAAATATGAGACAGATGGACAACAAGTCGCACATTCTTTTGCTGATATATCCCGAAGTACTGCAAGTATGGATATGAAACTGACATCAATGGATAGAGAAACATATGCCCTTCATAATGACACCTAGATTGACAGATTGAGATAATTTTAAAATATTTTATGCTCGAACATGTGGAGCATTGCATCAGCGGGACAGCACCCGTATAGCGCAGACAAACTCAGAATTACGTCAAAATAGGAAGCAGATGGACAACAAGTCGCACATTCTTTTGCTGATATATCCCGAAGTACTGCAAGTATGGATATGAAACTTACATGAATGGATGGAGAAACATATGCCCTTCATAATGACACCTAGATTGACAGATTGAGATAATTTTTAAATATTTTATGCTCAAACATGAGGAGCCTTGTCTCAGCGGGACAGCACAAGTATAGCGCAAATATGGTCGGAATTACGCCAAAATAGCAAGCAGTTGGACAACAAGTCGCACATTCTTTTGCTGATATATCCCGAAGTACTGCAAGTATGGATATGAAACTTACATCAATGGATAGAGAAACATATGCCCTTCATAATGACACCTAGATTGACAGATTGAGATAATTTTAAAATATTTTATGCTTGAACATGTGGAGCCTTGCATAAGCGGGACAGCACCCGTACAGCGCAGACAAACTCAGAATTACGTCAAAATAGGAAGCACTTGGACAAAAAGTCGCACATTCTTTTGCTGATATATCCCGAAGTACTGCAAGTATGGATATGAAACCTACATCAATGGATAGAGACACATATGCCCTTCATAAGGACACCTAGATTGACAGATTGAGATAATTTTAAAATATTTTATGCTTGAACATGTGGAGCCTTGCATCAGCGGGACAGCACCCGTACAGCGCAGACAAACTAAGAATTATGCCAAAATAGCAAGCAGTTGGACAACAAGTCGCACATTTATTTGCTGATATATCCCCAAGTACTGCAATTATGGATATGAAACTGACATCAATGGATAGAGAAACATATGCCCTTCATAATGACTTCTAGAGTGACAGATTGAGATAATTTTAAAATATTTTATGCTCGAACATGTGGAGCCTTGCATCAGCGGGACACCACCCGTATAGCGCAGACAAACTCAGAATTACGTCAAAATATGAAGCAGATGGACAACAAGTCGCACATTCTTTTGCTGATATATCCCGAAGTACTGCAAGTATGGATATGAAACTTACATCAATGGATAGAGAAACATATGCCCTTCATAATGACACCTAAATTGACGGATTTTGATAATTTTTAAATATTTTATGCTTGAACATGTGGAGCCTTGTCTCAGCGGGACAGCACCCGTATAGCGCAGACAAACTCAGAATTACGCCAAAAAGCAAGCAGTTGGACAACAAGTCGCACTTTCTTTTGCTGATATATGCAGAAGTACTGCAAGTATGGATATGAGACTTACATCAATGGATAGAGAAACATATGCCCTTCATAATGACACCTAAATTGACGGATTTTGATAATTTTTAAATATTTTATGCTTGAACATGTGGAGCCTTGTCTCAGCGGGACAGCACCCGTAGAGGGCAGACAAACTCAGAATTACGCCAAAATAGGAAGCAGTTGGACAAGAAGTCGCACATTCTTTTGCTGATATATCCCGAAGTACTGCAAGTATGGATATGAAACTTACATGAATGGATTGAAAAACATATGGTCATCATAATTAAACCTAGATTGACAGATTGAGATAATTTTTAAATATTTTAAGCTCAAACATGAGGAGCCTTGTCTCAGCAGGACAGCACAAGTATACCGCAAATATAGTCAGAATTACGCCAAAAAAGCAAGCTGTTGGACAACAAGTCGCACTTTCTTTTGCTGATATATCCCGAAGTACTGCCAGTATGGATATGAAACTTACATCAGTGGATAGAGAAACATGTGCTCTTCCTAATGACACCTAGATTGACAGATTGAGATAATTTTTAAATATTGTATGCTTGAACATGTGGAGCCTTGCATAAGCGGGAGAGCACCCGTAGAGCACAAACAAACTCAGAATTACGTCAAAATAGGAAGCAGTTGGACAACAAGTCGCACATTCTTTTTCTGATATCTCCCGATGTACTGCAAGTATGGATATGAAACTGACATCAATGGATAGAGAAACATATGCATTTCATAATGACACCTAGAGTGACAGATTGAGATAATTTTAAAATATTTTATGCTCGACCATGTGGAGCATTGCATCAGCGGGACAGCACCCATATAGCGCAGACAAACTGAGAATTACGTCAAAATAGGAAGCAGATGGACAACAAGTCGCACATTCTTTTGCTGATATATCCCGAAGAACTGCAAATATGGATATGAAACTTACATGAATAAATAGAGAAACATATGCCCTTCATAATGACACCTAGATTGACAGATTGAGATAATTTTAAAATATGTTATGCTTGAACATGTGGAGCCTTGCATCAGCGGGACAGAACCCGTAGAGCGCAGACAAACTGAAAATTACGTCAAAATAGGAAGCAGTTGGACAACAAGTCGCACATTCTTTTGCTGATAAATCCCGAAGTACTGCCAGTATGGATATGAAACTTACATCAATGAATAGAGAAACATGTGCCCTTCATAATGACACCTAGATTGACAGATTGAGATAATTTTAAAATATTTTATGCTTGAACATGTGGAGCCTTGCATCAGCGGGACAGAACCCGTAGAGCGCAGACAAACTCAGAATTACGTCAAAATATGAGACAGATGGACAACAAGTGGCACATTCTTTTGCTGATATATCCCGAAGTACTGCAAGTATGGATATGAAACTGACATTAATGGATAGAGAAACATATGCCCTTCATAATGACACCTAGAGTGACAGATTGAGATAATTGTAAAATATTTTATGCTCGAACTTGTGGAGCATTGCATCAGCGGGACAGCACCCATATAGCGCAGACAAACTCAGAATTACGTCAAAATAGGAAGCAGATGGACAACAAGTCGCACATTCTTTTGCTGATATATCCCAAAGTACTGCAAGTATGGATATGAAACTTACATGAATGAATTGACAAACATATGCCCTTCATAATGACACCTAGATTGACAGATTGAGATAATTTTTAAATATTTTATGCTCAAACATGAGGAGCCTTGTCTCAGCGGGACAGCACAAGTATAGCGCAAATATGGTCGGAATTACGCCAAAATAGCAAGCAGTTGGACAACAAGTCGCACATTCTTTTGCTGATATATCCCGAAGTACTGCAAGTATGGATATGAAACTTACATCAATGGATAGAGAAACATATGCCCTTCATAATGACACCTAGATTGAAAGATTGAGATATTTTTAAAATATTTTATGCTTGAACATGTGGAGCCTTGCATAAGCGGGACAGCACCCGTGTAGCGCAGACAAACTCAGAATCACGCCAAAATAGCAAGCAGTTGGACAAAAAGTCACACTTTCATTTGCTGATATATCCCGAAGTACTGCAAGTATGGATATGAAACTTACATCAATGGATAGAGAAACATATGCCCTTCATAATGACACCTAGATTGACAGATTGAGATAATTTTAAAATATTTTATGCTTGAACATGTGGAGCCTTGCATCAGCGGGACAGCACCCGTACAGCGCAGACAAACTAAGAATTATGCCAAAATAGCAAGCAGTTGGACAACAAGTCGCACATTTATTTGCTGATATATCCCCAAGTACTGCAATTATGGATATGAAACTGACATCAATGGATAGAGAAACATATGCCCTTCATAATGACTTCTAGAGTGACAGATTGAGATAATTTTAAAATATTTTATGCTCGAACATGTGGAGCCTTGCATCAGCGGGACACCACCCGTATAGCGCAGACAAACTCAGAATTACGTCAAAATATGAAGCAGATGGACAACAAGTCGCACATTCTTTTGCTGATATATCCCGAAGTACTGCAAGTATGGATATGAAACTTACATGAATGGATTGAGAAACATAAGCTCTTTATAATTAAACCTAGAGTGACAGATTGCGATAATTTTAAAATATTGTATGCTCGAACATGTGGAGCCTTGCCTCAGCGGGACAGCACCCGTACAGCGCAGAAAAACTCAGAATTACGCCAAAAAAGCAAGCAGTTGGACAACAAGTCGCACTTTCTTTTGCTGATATATCCCGAAGTACTGCCAGTATGGATATGAAACTTACATCAATGGATAGAGAAATATATGCCCTTCATAATGACACCTAGAGTGACAGATTAAGATAATTGTAAAATATTTTATGCTCGAACTTGTTGAGCATTGCATCAGCGGGACAGCACCCATATAGCGCAGACAAACTCAGAATTACGTCAAAATAGGAAGCAGATGGACAACAAGTCGCTTATTCTTTTGCTGATATATCCCGAAGTACTGCAAGTATGGATATGAAACTTACATGAATGGATTGAGAAACATATGGTCATCATAATTAAACCTAGATTGACAGATTGAGATAATTTTTAAATATTTTATGCTCAAACATGAGGAGCCTTGTCTCAGCGGGACAGCACAAGTATAGCGCAAATATGGTCGGAATTACGCCAAAATAGCAAGCAGTTGGACAACAAGTCGCACATTCTTTTGCTGATATATCCCGAAGTACTGCAAGTATGGATATGAAACTTACATCAATGGATAGAGAAACATATGCCCTTCATAATGACACCTAGATTGACAGATTGAGATAATTTTAAAATATTTTATGCTTGAACATGTGGAGCCTTGCATGAGCGGGACAGCACCCGTACAGCGCAGACAAACTCAGAATTACGTCAAAATAGGAAGCACTTGGACAAAAAGTCGCACATTCTTTTGCTGATATATCCCGAAGTACTGCAAGTATGGATATGAAACCTACATCAATGGATAGAGACACATATGCCCTTCATAAGGAAACCTAGATTGACAGATTGAGATAATTTTAAAATATTTTATGCTTGAACATGTGGAGCCTTGCATCAGCGGGACAGCACCCGTACAGCGCAGACAAACTAAGAATTATGCCAAAATAGCAAGCAGTTGGACAACAAGTCGCACATTCATTTGCTGATATATCCCCAAGTACTGCAATTATGGATATGAAACTGACATCAATGGATAGAGAAACATATGCCCTTATTAATGACACCTACAGTGACAGATTGAGATAATTTTAAAATATTTTATGCTCGAACATGTGGAGCCTTGCATCAGCGGGACACCACCCGTATAGCACAGACAAACTCAGAATTACGTCAAAATAGGAAGCAGTTGGACAACAAGTCGCACTTTCTTTTGCTGATATATCCCGAAGTACTGCCAGTATGGATATGAAACTTACATCAATGGATAGAGAAACATGTGCCCTTCATAATGACACCTAGATTGACAGATTGAGATAATTTTAAAATATTGTATGCTTGAACATGTGGAGCCTTGCATAAGCGGGACAGCACCCGTAGAGCACAGACAAACTCAGAATTACGTCAAAATAGGAAGCAGTTGGACAACAAGTCGCACATTCATTTGCTGATATATCCCGAAGTACTGCAAGTATGGATATGAAACTTACATCAATGGATAGAGAAACATATGCCCTTCATAAGGACACCTAGAGTGACAGATTGAGATAATTGTAAAATATTTCATGCTAGCACTTGTGGAGCATTGCATCAGCGGGACAGCACCCATATAGCGCAGACAAACTCAGAATTACGTCAAAATAGGAAGCAGATGGACAACAAGTCGCACATTCTTTTGCTGATATATCCCAAAGTACTGCAAGTATGGATATGAAACTTACATGAATGAATTGACAAACATATGCTCATCATAATTACACCTAGATTGACAGATTGAGATAATTTTTAAATATTTTATGCTCAAACATAAGGAGCCTTGTCTCAGCAGGACAGCACAAGTATAGCGCAAATATGGTCAGAATTACGCCAAAATAGCAAGCAGTTGGACAACAAGTCGCACATTCTTTTGCTGATATATCCCGAAGTACTGCAGGTATGGATATGAAACTTACATCAATGGATAGAAAAACATATGCCCTTCATAATGACACCTAGATTGACAGATTGAGATAATTTTAAAATATTTTTTGCTTGAACATGTGGAGCCTTGCATGAGCGGGACAGCACCCGTACAGCGCAGACAAACTCAGAATTACGTCAAAATAGGAAGCACTTGGACAAAAAGTCGCACATTCTTTTGCTGATATATCCCGAAGTACTGCAAGTATGGATATGAAACTTACATCAATGGATAGAGAAACATGTGCCCTTCATAATGACACCTAGATTGACAGATTGAGATAATTTTAAAATATTTTATGCTTGAACATGTGGAGCCTTGCATCAGCGGGACAGCACCCGTACAGCGCAGACAAACTAAGAATTATGCCAAAATAGCAAGCAGTTGGACAACAAGTCGCACATTCATTTGCTGATATATCCCCAAGTACTGCAATTATGGATATGAAACTGACATCAATGGATAGAGAAACATATGCCCTTCATAATGACACCTAGAGTGACAGATTGAGAAAATTTTAAAATATTTTATGCTCGAACATGAGGAGCCTTGCATCAGCGGGACACCACCCGTATAGCGCAGACAAACTCAGAATTACGTCAAAATATGAAGCAGATGGACAACAAGTCGCACATTCTTTTGCTGATATATCCCGAAGTACTGCAAGTATGGATATGAAACTTACATGAATGGATTGAGAAACATAAGCTCTTCATAATGACACCTAGAGTGACAGATTGCGATAATTTTAAAATATTGTATGCTCGAACATGTGGAGCCTTGCCTCAGCGGGACAGCACCCGTACAGCGCAGAAAAACTCAGAATTAGGCCAAAAAAGCAAGCAGTTGGACAACAAGTCGCACTTTCTTTTGCTGATATATCCCAAAGTACTGCCAGTATGGATATGAAACTTACATCAATGGATAGAAAAATAAAATATATGCCCTTCATAATGACACCGAGAGTGACAGATTAAGATAATTGTAAAATATTTTATGCTCGAACTTGTTGAGCATTGCATCAGCGGGACAGCACCCATATAGCGCAGACAAACTCAGAATTACGTCAAAATAGGAAGCAGATGGACAACAAGTCGCTTATTCTTTTGCTGATATATCCCGAAGTACTGCAAGTATGGATATGAAACTTACATGAATGGATTGAGAAACATATGTTCATCATAATTAAACCTAGATTGACAGATTGAGATAATTTTTAAATATTTTATGCTCAAACATGAGGAGCCTTGTCTCAGCAGGACAGCACAAGTAAACCGCAAATATAGTCAGAATTACGCCAAAAAAGCAAGCTGTTGGACAACAAGTCGCACTTTCTTTTGCTGATATATCCCGAAGTACTGCCAGTATGGATATGAAACTTACATCAGTGGATAGAGAAACATGTGCTCTTCCTAATGAAACCTAGATTGACAGATTGAGATAATTTTTAAATATTGTATGCTTGAACATGTGGAGCCTTGCATAAGCGGGAGAGCACCCGTAGAGCACAGACAAACTCAGAATTACGTCAAAATAGGAAGCAGTTGGACAACAAGTCGCACATTCTTTTGCTGATATATCCCGAAGTACTGCAAGTATGGATATGAAACCTACATCAATGGATAGAGACACATATGCCCTTCATAAGGACACCTAGATTGACAGATTGAGATAATTTTAAAATATTTTATGCTTGAACATGTGGAGCCTTGCATCAGCGGGACAGCACCCGTACAGCGCAGACAAACTAAGAATTATGCCAAAATAGCAAGCAGTTGGACAACAAGTCGCACATTTATTTGCTGATATATCCCCAAGTACTGCAATTATGGATATGAAACTGACATCAATGGATAGAGAAACATATGCCCTTCATAATGACTTCTAGAGTGACAGATTGAGATAATTTTAAAATATTTTATGCTCGAACATGAGGAGCCTTGCATCAGCGGGACAGCACCCGTATAGCGCAGACAAACTCAGAATTACGTCAAAATAGGAAGCAGATGGACAACAAGTCGCACATTCTTTTGCTGATATATCCCGAAGTACTGCAAGTATGGATATGAAACTTACATGAATGGATTGAGAAACATATGCTCATCATAATTAAACCTAGAGTGACAGATTGAGATAATTTTAAAATATTTTATGCTTGAACATGTGGAGCCTTGTCTCAGCGGGACAGCACCCGTACAGCGCAGACAAACTCAGAATTACGCCAAAATAGCAAGCAGTTGGACAACAAGTCGCACTTTCTTTTGCTGATATATCCCGAAGTACTGCAAGTATGGATATGAAACTTACATCAATGGATAGAGAAACATATGCCCTTCATAATGACACCTAGAGTGACAGATTGAGATAATTTTAAAATATTTTATGCTCGAACATGTGGAGCCTTGCATCAGCGGGACAGCACCCGTACAGCGCAGACAAACTCAGAATTACGTCAAAATAGGAAGCAGTTGGACAACAAGTCGCACATTCTTTTGCTGATATATCCCGAAGTACTGCAAGTATGGATATGAAACTTACATGAATGGATTGAGAAACATATGCTCATCATAATTAAACCTAGAGTGACAGATTGAGATAATTTTAAAATATTTTATGCTTGAACATGTGGAGCCTTGTCTCAGCAGGACAGCACAAGTATACCGCAAATATGGTCAGAATTACGCAAAAAAAGCAAGCAGTTGGACAACAAGTCGCACTTTCTTTTGCTGATATATCCCGAAGTACTGCCAGTATGGATATGAAACTTACATCAATGGATAGAGAAACATGTGCCCTTCATAATGACACCTAGATTGACAGATTGAGATAATTTTAAAATATTGTATGCTTGAACATGTGGAGCCTTGCATAAGCGGGAGAGCACCCGTAGAGCACAAACAAACTCAGAATTACGTCAAAATAGGAAGCAGTTGGACAACAAGTCGCACATTCTTTTGCTGATATATCCCGAAGTACTGCAGGTATGGATATGAAACTACATCAATGGATAGAAAAACATATGCCCTTCATAATGACACCTAGAGTGACAGATTGAGATAATTTTAAAATATTTTTTGCTTGAGCATGTGGAGCCTTGCATGAGCGGGACAGCACCCGTACAGCGCAGACAAACTCAGAATTACGTCAAAATAGGAAGCAGTTGGACAACAAGTCGCACATTCATTTGCTGATATATCCCCAAGTACTGCATTTATGGATATGAAACTGACATCAATGGATAGAGAAACATATGCCCTTATTAATGACACCTACAGTGACAGATTGAGATAATTTTAAAATATTTTATGCTTGAACATGTGGAGCCTTGCATAAGCGGGACAGCACCCGTAGAGCACAGACAAACTCAGAATTACGTCAAAATAGGAAGCAGTTGGACAACAAGTCGCACATTCTTTTGCTGATATATCCCGAAGTACTGCAAGTATGGATATGAAACTTACATCAATGGATAGAGAAACATATGCCCTTCATAATGACACCTAGAGTGACAGATTGAGATAATTGTAAAATATTTCATGCTCGCTCTTGTGGAGCATTGCATCAGCCGGACAGCACCCGTATAGCGCAGACAAACTCAGAATTACGTCAAAATAGGAAGCAGATGGACAACAAGTCGCACATTCTTTTGCTGATATATCCTTAAGTACTGCAAGTATGGATATGAAACTTACATGAATGGATGGAGAAACATATGCCCTTCATAATGACACCTAGATTGACAGATTGAGATAATTTTTAAATATTTTATGCTCAAACATGAGGAGCCTTGTCTCAGCGGGACAGCACAAGTATAGCGCAAATATGGTCGGAATTACGCCAAAATAGCAAGCAGTTGGACAACAAGTCGCACTTTCTTTTGCTGATATATCCCGAAGTACTGCAAGTATGGATATGAAACTTACATCAATGGATAGAGAAACATATGCCCTTCATAATGACACCTAGATTGACAGATTGAGATAATTTTAAAATATTTTATGCTTGAACATGTGGAGCCTTGCATAAGCGGGACAGCACCCGTACAGCGCAGACAAACTCAGAATTACGTCAAAATAGGAAGCAGTTGGACAACAAGTCGCACATTCTTTTGCTGATATATCCCGAAGTACTGCAAGTATGGATATGAAACTTACATCAATGGATAGAGAAACATATGCCCTTCATAATGACACCTAGAGTGACAGATTGAGATAATTTTAAAATATTTTATGCTTGAACAAGTGGAGCCTTGCATAAGCGGGACAGAACCCGTACAGAGCAGACAAACTCAGAATTATGCCAAAATAGCAAGCAGTTGGACAACAAGTAGCACATTCTTTTGCTGATATATCCCGAAGTACTGCAAGTATGGATATGAAACTTACAAGAATGGATGGAGAAACATATGCCCTTCATAATGACACCTAGAGTGACAGATTGAGATAATTTGAAGATATTTTATGCTCGAACATGTGGAGCCTTGCTTAAGCGGGACAGCACCCGTATAGCGCGGACAAACTCATAATTACGTCAAAATAGGAAGCAGTTGGACAACAAGTCGCGCATTCTTTTGCTGATATATCCCGAAGTACTGCAAGAATGGATATGAAACTTACATCAATGGAAAGAGAAACATATGCCCTTCATAATGACACCTAGATTGACAGATTGAGATAATTTAAAAATATTGTATGCTTGAACATGTGGAGCCTTGCATCAGCGGGACACCCCCCATATAGTGCAGACAAACTCAGAATTACGCCAAAAAAGCAAGCAGTTGGACAACCAGTCGCACTTTCATTTGCTGTTATATCCCCAAGTACTGCAATTATGGATATGAAACTGACATCAATGGATAGAGAAATAAATGCCCTTCATAATGACACCTAAAGTGACAGATTGAGATAATTTTAAAATATTTTATGCTCGAACATGTGGAGCATTGCATCAGCAGGACAGCACCCGTAGAGCGCAGACAAACTCAGAATTACGTCAAAATAGGAAGCAGATGGACAACAAGTCGCTTATTCTTTTGCTGATATATCCCGAAGTACTGCAAGTATGGATATGAAACTTACATGAATGGATTGAGAAACATATGCTCATCATAATTAAACCTAGATTGACAGATTGAGATAATTTTTAAATATTTTAAGCTCAAACATGAGGAGCCTTGTCTCAGCAGGACAGCACAAGTATACCGCAAATATAGTCAGAATTACGCCAAAAAAGCAAGCTGTTGGACAACAAGTCGCACTTTCTTTTGCTGATATATCCCGAAGTACTGCCAGTATGGATATGAAACTTACATCAGTGGATAGAGAAACATGTGCTCTTCCTAATGACACCTAGATTGACAGATTGAGATAATTTTTAAATATTGTATGCTTGAACATGTGGAGCCTTGCATAAGCGGGAGAGCACCCGTAGAGCACAAACAAACTCAGAATTACGTCAAAATAGGAAGCAGTTGGACAACAAGTCGCACATTCTTTTGCTGATATATCCCGAAGTACTGCAGGTATGGATATGAAACTACATCAATGGATAGAAAAACATATGCCCTTCATAATGACACCTAGAGTGACAGATTGAGATAATTTTAAAATATTTTTTGCTTGAGCATGTGGAGCCTTGCATGAGCGGGACAGCACCCGTACAGCGCAGACAAACTCAGAATTACGTCAAAATAGGAAGCAGTTGGACAACAAGTCGCACATTCATTTGCTGATATATCCCCAAGTACTGCAGGTATGGATATGAAACTGACATCAATGGATAGAGAAACATATGCCCTTATTAATGACACCTACAGTGACAGATTGAGATAAATTTTAAAATATTTTATGCTCGAACATGTGGAGCCTTGCATCAGCGGGACACCACCCGTATAGCACAGACAAACTCAGAATTACGTCAAAATATGAGACAGATGGACAACAAGTGGCACATTCTTTTGCTGATATATCCCGAAGTACTGCAAGTATGGATATGAAACTTACATGAATGGATTGAGAAACATATGCTCTTTATAATTAAACCTAGATTTACAGATTGAGATAATTTTTAAATATTTTATGCTCAAACATGAGGAGCCTTGTCTCAGCAGGAGAGCACAAGTATACTGCAAATATGGTCAGAATTACGCCAAAAAAGCAAGCAGTTGGACAACAAGTCGCACATTCTTTTGCTGATATATCCCGAAGTACTGCAAGTATGGATATGAAACTGACATCAATGGATAGAGAAACATATGCCCTTCATAATGACACCTAGATTGACAGATTGAGATAATTTTAAAATATTTTATGCTCAAACATGTGGAGCCTTGCATAAGCGGGACAGCACCCGTAGAACACAGACAAACTCAGAATTACGTCAAAATAGGAAGCAGTTGGACAACAAGTCGCACATTCTTTTGCTGATATATCCCGAAGTACTGCAAGTATGGATATGAAACTGACATCAATGGATAGAGAAATATATGCCCTTCATAATGACACCTAGAGTGACAGATTAAGATAATTGTAAAATATTTTATGCTCGAACTTGTTGAGCATTGCATCAGCGGGACAGCACCCATATAGCGCAGACAAACTCAGAATTACGTCAAAGTAGGAAGCAGATGGACAACAAGTCGCTTATTCTTTTGCTGATATATCCCGAAGTACTGCAAGTATGGATATGAAACTTACATGAATGGATTGAGAAACATATGCTCATCATAATTAAACCTAGATTGACAGATTGAGATAATTTTTAAATATTTTATGCTCAAACATGAGGAGCCTTGTCTCAGCAGGACAGCACAAGTATACCGCAAATATAGTCAGAATTACGCCAAAAAAGCAAGCTGTTGGACAACAAGTCGCACTTTCTTTTGCTGATATATCCCGAAGTACTGCCAGTATGGATATGAAACTTACATCAGTGGATAGAGAAACATGTGCTCTTCCTAATGACACCTAGATTGACAGATTGAGATAATTTTTAAATATTGTATGCTTGAACATGTGGAGCCTTGCATAAGCGGGAGAGCACCCGTAGAGCACAGACAAACTCAGAATTACGTCAAAATAGGAAGCAGTTGGACAACAAGTCGCACATTCTTTTGCTGATATATCCCGAAGTACTGCAAGTATGGATATGAAACTTACATCAATGGATAGAAAAACATATGCCCTTCATAATGACACCTAGAGTGACAGATTGAGATAATTTTAAAATATTTTATTCTTGAACATGTGGAGCCTTGCATGAGCGGGACAGCACCCGTAGAGCGCAGACAAACTCAGAATTACGTCAAAATATGAGACAGATGGACAACAAGTGGCACATTCTTTTGCTGATATATCCCGAAGTACTGCAAGTATGGATATGAAACTGACATCAATGGATAGAAAAACATATGCCCTTCATAATGACACCTAGAGTGACAGATTGAGATAATTTTAAAATATTTTATTCTTGAACATGTGGAGCCTTGCATGAGCGGGACAGCACCCGTAGAGCGCAGACAAACTCAGAATTACGTCAAAATATGAGACAGATGGACAACAAGTGGCACATTCTTTTGCTGATATATCCCGAAGTACTGCAAGTATGGATATGAAACTGACATCAATGGATAGAGAAACATATGCCCTTCATAATGACACCTAGATTGACAGATTGAGATAATTTTAAAATATTTTATGCTCGAACATGTGGAGCATTGCATCAGCGAGACAGCACCCGTAGAGCGCAGACAAACTCAGAATTACGTCAAAATAGGAAGCAGTTGGACAACAAGTCGCACCTTCTTTTGCTGATATATCCCGAAGTACTGCAAGTATGGATATGAAACTTACATCAATGGAGAGAAAAACATATGTTCTTGATAATGACACCTAGATTGACAGATTGAGATAATTTTAAAATATTTTATGCTTGAACATGTGGAGCCTTGCATCAGCGGGACACCACCCGTATAGCGCAGACAAACTCAGAATTACGTCAAAATATGAGAAAGATGGACAACAAGTCGCACATTCTTTTGCTGATATATCCCGAAGTACTGCAAGTATGGATATGAAACTGACATCAATGGATAGAGAAACATATGCCCTTCATAATGACACCTAGATTGACAGATTGAGATAATTTTTAAATATTTTATGCTTGAACATGTGGAGCCTTGTCTCATCGGGACAGCACCCGTACAGCTCAGACAAACTCAGAATTACGTCAAAATAGGAAAAGGTTGGACAAGTTGTACATTCTTTTGCTGATATATCCCCAAGTACTGCAGGTATGGATATGAAACTGACATCAATGGATGGAGAAACATATGCCCTTCATAATGACACCTAGAGTGACAGATTGAGATAATTTTAAAATATTTTATGCTCGAACATGAGGAGCCTTGCATCAGCGGGACATCACACGTATAGCGCAGACAAACTCAGAATTACGTCAAAATATGAAGCAGATGGACAACAAGTCGCACATTCTTTTGCTGATATATCCCGAAGTACTGCAAGTATGGATATGAAACTTACATGAATGGATTGAGAAACATATGCTCTTTATAATTAAACCTAGATTTACAGATTGAGATAATTTTTAAATATTTTATGCTCAAACATGAGGAGCCTTGTCTCAGCAGGAGAGCACAAGTATACTGCAAATATGGTCAGAATTACGCCAAAAAAGCAAGCAGTTGGACAACAAGTCGCACATTCTTTTGCTGATATATCCCGAAGTACTGCAAGTATGGATATGAAACTGACATCAATGGATAGAGAAACATATGCCCTTCATAATGACACCTAGATTGACAGATTGAGATAATTTTTAAATATTTTATGCTCGAACATGTGGAGCATTGCATCAGCGGGACAGCACCCGTAGAGCGCAGACAAACTCAGAATTACGTCAAAATAGGAAGCAGTTGGACAACAAGTCGCACCTTCTTTTGCTGATATATCCCGAAGTACTGCCAGTATGGATATGAAACTGACATCAATGGATAGAAAAACATATGTTCTTCATAATGACACCTAGATTGACAGATTGAGATAATTTTAAAATATTTTATGCTCAAACATGTGGAGCCTTGTCTCATCGGGACAGCACCCGTACAGCGCAGAAAAACTCAGAATTATGCCAAAATAGCAAGCAGTTGGACAACAAGTCGCACTTTCTTTTGCTGATATATCCCGAAGTACTGCAAGTATGGATATGAAACTGACATCAATGGATAGAGAAACATATGCCCTTATTAATGACACCTAGAGTGACAGATTGAGATAATTTTAAAATATTTTATGCTCAAACATGAGGAGCCTTGTCTCAGCGGGACAGCACCCGTAGAGCGCATACAAACTCAGAATTACGTCAAAATAGGAAAAGGTTGGACAAGTCGCACATTCTTTTGCTGATATATCCCGAAGTACTGCAATTATGGATATGAAACTGACATCAGTGGATAGAGAAACATATGCCCTTCATAATGAAACCTAGATTAACAGATTGAGATAATTTTAAAATATTTTATGCTTGAACATGTGGAGCCTTGTCTCAGCGGGACAACACCCGTACAGTGCATACAAACTCAGAATTACGTCAAAATAGGAAGCAGTTGGACAACAAGTCGCACATTCATTTGATGATATATCCTCAAGTACTGCAATTATGGATGTGAAACTGACATCAATGGATAGAGAAACATATGCCCTTATTAATGACACCTAGAGTGACAGATTGAGATAATTTTAAAATATTTTATGCTTGAACATGTGGAGCCTTGTCTCAGCGGGACAGCACCCGTACAGCGCAGACAAACTGAAAATTACGTCAAAATAGGAAGCAGTTGGACAACAAGTCGCATATCCTTTCGCTGATATATCCCGAAGTACTGGAAGTATGGATATGAAACTTACATCAATGGATAGAAAAACATATGCCCTTCATAATGACACCTAGAGTGACAGATTGAGATAATTTTAAAATATTTTATTCTTGAACATGTGGAGCCTTGCATGAGCGGGACAGCACCCGTAGAGCGCAGACAAACTCAGAATTACGTCAAAATATGAGACAGATGGACAACAAGTGGCACATTCTTTTGCTGATATATCCCGAAGTACTGCAAGTATGGATATGAAACTGACATCAATGGATAGAAAAACATATGCCCTTCATAATGACACCTAGAGTGACAGATTGAGATAATTTTAAAATATTTTATTCTTGAACATGTGGAGCCTTGCATGAGCGGGACAGCACCCGTAGAGCGCAGACAAACTCAGAATTACGTCAAAATATGAGACAGATGGACAACAAGTGGCACATTCTTTTGCTGATATATCCCGAAGTACTGCAAGTATGGATATGAAACTGACATCAATGGATAGAGAAACATATGCCCTTCATAATGACACCTAGATTGACAGATTGAGATAATTTTAAAATATTTTATGCTCGAACATGTGGAGCATTGCATCAGCGGGACAGCACCCGTATAGCGCAGACAAACTCAGAATTACGTCAAAATAGGAAGCAGTTGGACAACAAGTCGCACTTTCTTTTGCTGATATATCCCGAAGTACTGCAAGTATGGATATGAAACTTACATCAATGGATAGAGAAACATATGTTCTTCATAATGACACCTAGATTGACAGATTGAGATAATTTTAAAATATTTTATGCTTGAACATGTGGAGCCTTGCATCAGCGGGACACCACCCGTATAGCGCAGACAAACTCAGAATTACGTCAAAATATGAGACAGATGGACAACAAGTCGCACATTCTTTTGCTGATATATCCCGAAGTACTGCAAGTATGGATATGAAACTTACATCAATGGATAGAGAAACATATGCCCTTCATAATGACACCTAGATTGACAGATTGAGATAATTTTTAAATATTTTATGCTCAAACATGAGGAGCCTTGTCTCAGCGGGACAGCACACGTATAGCGCAGACAAACTCAGAATTACGTCAAAATAGGAAAAGGTTGGACAAGTCGCACATTCTTTTGCTGATATATCCCGAAGTACTGCAAGTATGGATATGAAACTTACATCAATGGATAGAGAAACATATGCCCTTCATAATGACACCTAGAGTGACAGATTGAGATAATTTTAAAATATTTTATGCTCGAACATGAGGAGCCTTGCATCAGCGGGACATCACACGTATAGCGCAGACAAACTCAGAATTACGTCAAAATATGAAGCAGATGGACAACAAGTCGCACATTCTTTTGCTGATATATCCCGAAGTACTGCAAGTATGGATATGAAACTTACATGAATGGATTGAGAAACATATGCTCTTTATAATTAAACCTAGATTTACAGATTGAGATAATTTTCAAATATTTTATGCTCAAACATGAGGAGCCTTGTCTCAGCAGGAGAGCACAAGTATACTGCAAATATGGTCAGAATTACGCCAAAAAAGCAAGCAGTTGGACAACAAGTCGCACATTCTTTTGCTGATATATCCCGAAGTACTGCAAGTATGGATATGAAACTGACATCAATGGATAGAGAAACATATGCCCTTCATAATGACACCTAGATTGACAGATTGAGATAATTTTTAAATATTTTATGCTCGAACATGTGGAGCATTGCATCAGCGGGACAGCACCCGTAGAGCGCAGACAAACTCAGAATTACGTCAAAATAGGAAGCAGTTGGACAACAAGTCGCACCTTCTTTTGCTGATATATCCCGAAGTACTGCCAGTATGGATATGAAACTTACATCAATGGATAGAAAAACATATGTTCTTGATAATGACACCTAGAGTGACAGATTGAGATAATTTTAAAATATTTTATGCTCAAACATGTGGAGCCTTGTCTCATCGGGACAGCACCCGTACAGCGCAGAAAAACTCAGAATTATGCCAAAATAGCAAGCAGTTGGACAACAAGTCGCACATTCATTTGCTGATACATCCCCAAGTACTGCAATTATGGATATGAAACTGACATCAATGGATAGAGAAACATATGCCCTTATTAATGACACCTAGAGTGACAGATTGAGATAATTTTAAAATATTTTATGCTCGAACATGTGGAGCCTTGCATCAGCGGGACACCACCCGTAGAGCGCAGACAAACTCAGAATTACGTCAAAATAGGAAGCGGTTGGACAAGTCGCACATTCTTTTGCTGATATATCCCGAAGTACTGCAATTATGGATATGAAACTGACATCAATGGATAGAGAAACATATGCCCTTCATAATGACACCTAGATTGACAGATTGAGATAATTTTTAAATATTTTATGCTTGAACATGTGGAGCCTTGTCTCATCGGGACAGCACCCGTACAGCGCAGACAAACTCAGAATTATGCCAAAATAGCAAGCAGTTGGACAACAAGTCGCACATTCATTTGCTGATATATCCTCAAGTACTGCAATTATGGATGTGAAACTGACATCAATGGATAGAGAAACATATGCCCTTATTAATGACACCTAGAGTGACAGATTGAGATAATTTTAAAATATTTTATGCTCGAACATGTGGAGCCTTGTCTCATCGGGACAGCACCCGTACAGCGCAGACAAACTGAAAATTACGTCAAAATAGGAAGCAGTTGGACAACAAGTCGCATATCCTTTCGCTGATATATCCCGAAGTACTGCAAGTATGGATATGAAACTGACATCAATGGATAGAGAAACATATGCCCTTCATAATTACACCTAGATTGACAGATTGAGATAATTTTGAAATATTTTATGCTCAAACATGTGGAGCATTGCATCAGCGAGACAGCACCCGTAGAGCGCAGACAAACTCAGAATTACGTCAAAATAGGAAGCAGTTGGACAACAAGGCGCACATTCTTTTGCTGATATATCCCGATGTACTGCAAGTATGGATATGAAACTTACATCAATGGATAGAGAAACATATGTCCTTCATAATGACACCTAGATTGACAGATTGAGATAAATGTTAAATATTTTATGCTTGAACGTGGGCAGCCTTGCATAAGCGGGACAGCACCCGTACAGCGCAGACAAACTCAGAATTACGCCAAAATAGCAAGCAGTTGGACAACAAGTCGCACTTTCTTTTGCTGATATATCCCGAAGTACTGCAAGTATGGATATGAAACTTACATCAATGGATAGAGAAACATATGCCCTTCATAATGACACCTAGATTGACAGATTGAGATAATTTTAAAATATTTTATGCTCAAACATGAGGAGCCTTGTCTCAGCGGGACAGCGCAAGTATAGCGCAAATATGGTCGGAATTACGCCAAAATAGCAAGCAGTTGGACAACAAGTCACACTTTCATTTGCTGATATATCCCCAAGTACTGCCAGTATGGATATGAAACTTACATGAATGAATGGAGAAACATATGCCCTTCATAATGACACCTAGATTGACAGATTGAGATAATTTTAAAATATTTTATGCTTGAACATGTGGAGCCTTGTCTCAGCGGGACAGCACCCGTACAGCGCAGACAAACTGAGAATTACGCAAAAATAGGAAGCAGTTGGACAACAAGTCGCATATTCTTTCGCTGATATATCCCAAAGTACTGCAAGTATGGATATGAAACTTACATCAATGGATAGAGAAACATATGCATTTCATAATGACACCTAGAGTGACAGATTGAGATAATTTTAAAATATTTTATGCTCGAACATGTGGAGCCTTTCATAAGCAGGACAGCACCCGTAGAGCGCAGACAAACTCAGAATTACGTCAAAATAGGAAGCAGATGGACAACAAGTCGCACATTCTTTTGCTGATATATCCCGAAGTACTGCAAGTATGGATATGAAACTGACATCAATGGATAGAGAAACATATGCCCTTCATAATGACACCTAGATTGACAGATTGAGATAATTTTAAAATATTTTATGCTCGAACATGTGGAGCATTGCATCAGCGAGACAGCACCCGTACAGCGCAGAAAAACTCAGAATTATGCCAAAATAGCAAGCAGTTGGACAACAAGTCGCACATTCATTTGCTGATACATCCCAAAGTACTGCAATTATGGATATGAAACTGACATCAATGGATAGAGAAACATATGCCCTTATTAATGACACCTAGAGTGACAGATTGAGATAATTTTAAAATATTTTATGCTTGAACATGTGGAGCCTTGCATCAGCGGGACACCACCCGTATAGCGCAGACAAACTCAGAATTACGTCAAAATATGAGAAAGATGGACAAGAAGTCGCACTTTCTTTTGCTGATATATCCCGAAGTACTGCAGGTATGGATATGAAACTTAAATCAATGGATAGAGAAATATATGCCTGTCATAATGACACCTAGATTGACAGATTGAGATATTTTGTAGACATTTTATGCTCAAACATGAGGAGCCTTGTCTCAGCGGGACAGCACCCGTAGAGCGCATACAAACTCAGAATTACGTCAAAATAGGAAAAGGTTGGACAAGTCGCACATTCTTTTGCTGATATATCCCGAAGTACTGCAAGTATGGATATGAAACTTGCATGAATGGATAGAGAAAAATATGCCCTTCATAATTACACCTAGATTGACAGATTGAGATAATTTTAAAATATTTTATGCTTGAACATGTCGAGCCTTGCATCAGCGGGACATCACCCGTATAGCGCAGACAAACTCAGAATTACGTCAAAATAGGAAGCAGTTGGACAACAAGTCGCACATTCTTTTGCTGATATATCCCAAAGTACTGCAAGAATGGATATGAAACTTACATGAATGGATTGAGAAACATATGCTCTTTATAATTAAACCTAGATTTACAGATTGAGATAATTTTCAAATATTTTATGCTCAAACATGAGGAGCATTGTCTCAGCAGGAGAGCACAAGTATACTGCAAATATGGTCAGAATTACGCCAAAAAAGCAAGCAGTTGGACAACAAGTCGCACATTCTTTTGCTGATATATCCCGAAGTACTGCAAGTATGGATATGAAACTGACATCAATGGATAGAGAAACATATGCCCTTCATAATGACACCTAGATTGACAGATTGAGATAATTTTTAAATATTTTATGCTCGAACATGTGGAGCATTGCATCAGCGGGACAGCACCCGTAGAGCGCAGACAAACTCAGAATTACGTCAAAATAGGAAGCAGTTGGACAACAAGTCGCACCTTCTTTTGCTGATATATCCCGAAGTACTGCCAGTATGGATATGAAACTTACATCAATGGATAGAAAAACATATGTTCTTGATAATGACACCTAGAGTGACAGATTGAGATATTTTTAAAATATTTTATGCTCAAACATGTGGAGCCTTGTCTCATCGGGACAGCACCCGTACAGCGCAGAAAAACTCAGAATTATGCCAAAATAGCAAGCAGTTGGACAACAAGTCGCACATTCATTTGCTGATACATCCCCAAGTACTGCAATTATGGATATGAAACTTACATCAATGGATAGAGAAACATATGCCCTTCATAATGACACCTAGATTGACAGATTGAGATAATTTTAAAATATATTATGCTTGAACATGTGGAGCCTTGCATAAGCGGGACAGCACCCGTGTAGCGCAGACAAACTCAGAATCGCGCCAAAATAGCAAGCAGTTGGACAAAAAGTCACACTTTCATTTGCTGACATATACCGAAGTACTGCAATTATGGATATGAAACTGAAATCAATATATAAAAAACATATGCCCTTCATAATGACACCTAGATTGACAGATTGAGATAATTTTTAAATATTTTATGCTTGAACATGTGGAGCCTTGTCTCAGCGGGACAGCACCCGTACAGCGCAGACAAACTCAGAATTATGCCAAAATAGCAAGCAGTTGGACAACAAGTCGCACATTCATTTGCTGATATATCCTCAAGTACTGCAATTATGGATGTGAAACTGACATCAATGGATAGAGAAACATATTCCCTTCATAATGACACCTAGATTGACAGATTGAGATAATTTTGAAATATTTTATGCTCAAACATGTGGAGCATTGCATCAGCGAGACAGCACCCGTAGAGCGCAGACAAACTCAGAATTACGTCAAAATAGGAAGCAGTTGGACAACAAGTCGCACCTTCTTTTGCTGATATATCCCGAAGTACTGCAAGTATGGATATGAAACTTACATCAATGGATAGAAAAACATATGTTCTTCATAATGACACCTAGATTGACAGATTGAGATAATTTTAAAATATTTTATGCTTGAACATGAGGAGCCTTGCATAAGCGGGACAGCACACGTATAGCGCAGACAAACTCAGAATTATGCCAAAATAGCAAGCAGTTGGACAACAAGTCGCACTTTCTTTTGCTGATATATCCCGAAGTACTGCAAGTATGGATATGAAACTTACATCAATGGATAGAGAAACATATGCCCTTTATAGTGACACCTATATTGACAGATTGATATAATTTTTAAATATTTTATGCTCGAACATGTGGAGCCTTGCATCAGCAGGACAGCACCCGTATAGCGCAGACGAACTCAGAATTACGTCCAAATAGGAAGCAGTTGGACAACAAGTTGCACATTCTTTTGCTGATATATCCCGAAGTACTGCAAGTATGGATATGAAACTTACATGAATGGATTGAGAAACATATGCTCATCATAATTAAACCTAGATTGACAGATTGAGATAATTTTTAAATATTTTATGCTCAAACATGAGGAGCCTTGTCTCAGCAGGAGAGCACAAGTATACTGCAAATATGGTCAGAATTACGCCAAAAAAGCAAGCTGTTGGACAACAAGTCGCACTTTCTTTTGCTGATATATCCCGAAGTACTGCCAGTATGGATATGAAACTTACATCAGTGGATAGAGAAACATATGCCCTTCATAATGACACCTAGAGTGACAGATTGCGATAATTTTAAAATATTGTATGCTCGAACATGTGGAGCCTTGTCTCAGCGGGACAGCACCCGTACAGCGCAGACAAACTCAGAATTACGTCAAAATAGGAAGCAGTTGGACAACAAGTCGCACATTCATTTGCTGATACATCCCCAAGTACTGCAATTATGGATATGAAACTGACATCAATGGATAGAGAAACATATGCCCTTATTAATGACACCTAGAGTGACAGATTGAGATAATTTTAAAATATTTTATGCTCGAACATGTGGAGCCTTGCATCAGCGGGACACCACCCGTATAGCGCAGACAAACTCAGAATTACGTCAAAATATGAGACAGATGGACAACAAGTGGCACATTCTTTTGCTGATATATCCCGAAGTACTGCAAGTATGGATATGAAACTGACATCAATGGATAGAGAAACATATGCCCTTCATAATGACACCTAGATTGACAGATTGAGATAATTTTTAAATATTTTATGCTCGAACATGTGGAGCATTGCATCAGCGAGACAGCACCCGTAGAGCGCAGACAAACTCAGAATTACGTCAAAATAGGAAGCAGTTGGACAACAAGTCGCACCTTCTTTTGCTGATATATCCCGAAGTACTGCAAGTATGGATATGAAACTTACATCAATGGATAGAAAAACATATGTTCTTCATAATGACACCTAGATTGACAGATTGAGATAATTTTAAAATATTTTATGCTTGAACATATGGAGCCTTGTCTCATCGGGACAGCACCCGTACAGCGCAGAAAAACTCAGAATTATGCCAAAATAGCAAGCAGTTGGACAACAAGTCGCACATTCATTTGCTGATACATCCCCAAGTACTGCAATTATGGATATGAAACTGACATCAATGGATAGAGAAACATATGCCCTTATTAATGACACCTAGAGTGACAGATTGAGATAATTTTAAAATATTTTATGCTCGAACATGTGGAGCCTTGCATCAGCGGGACACCACCCGTATAGCGCAGACAAACTCAGAATTACGTCAAAATATGAGACAGATGGACAACAAGTCGCACTTTCTTTTGCTGATATATCCCGAAGTACTGCAAGTATGGATATGAAACTTACATCAATGGATAGAGAAACATATGCCCTTCATAATTACACCTAGATTGACAGATTGAGATATTTTTTTTAGATATTTTATGCTCAAACATGAGGAGCCTTGTCTCAGCGGGACAGCACCCGTATAGCGCAGACAAACTCAGAATTCCGTCAAAATAGGAAGCAGTTGGACAACAAGTCGCACATTCTTTTGCTGATATATCCCGAAGTACTGCAAGTATGGATATGAAACTTACATCAATGGATAGAAAAACATATGTTCTTCATAATGACACCTAGATTGACATATTGAGATAATTTTAAAATATTTTTATGCTTGAACATGTGGAGCCTTGCATCAGCGGGACACCACCCGTATAGCGCAGACAAACTCAGAATTACGTCAAAATATGAGACAGATGGACAACAAGTCGCACATTCTTTTGCTGATATATCCCGAAGTACTGCAAGTATGGATATGAAACTGACATCAATGGATAGAGAAACATATGCCCTTCATAATGACACCTAGATTGACAGATTGAAATAATTTTTAAATATTTTATGCTTGAACATGTGGAGCCTTGTCTCATCGGGACAGCACCCGTACAGCGCAGACAAACTCAGAATTATGCCAAAATAGCAAGCAGTTGGACAACAAGTCGCACATTCATTTGCTGATATATCCCCCAAGTACTGCAATTATGGATATGAAACTGACATCAATGGATAGAGAAACATATGCCCTTATTAATGACACCTAGAGTGACAGATTGAGATAATTTTAAAATATTTTATGCTCGAACATGTGGAGCCTTGCATCAGCGGGACACCACCCGTATAGCGCAGACAAACTCAGAATTACGTCAAAATATGAGACAGATGGACAACAAGTCGCACATTCTTTTGCTGATATATCCCGAAGTACTGCAAGTATGGATATGAAACTGACATTAATGGATAGAGAAACATATGCCCTTCATAATGACACCTAGAGTGACAGATTGCGATAATTTTAAAATATTGTATGCTCGAACATGTGGAGCCTTGTCTCAGCGGGACAGCACCCGTACAGCGCAGACAAACTCAGAATTACGCCAAAATAGCAAGCAGTTGGACAAAAAGTCACACGTTCATTTGCTGATATATCCCCAAGTACTGCAATTATGGATATGAAACTGACATCAATGGATAAAGAAACATATGTACTTCATAATGACACCTAGAGTGACAGATTGAGATAATTTTTAGATATTTTATGCTCAAACATGTGGAGCCTTGCATTAGCGGGACAGCACCCGTGTAGCGCAGACAAACTCAGAATTACGTCAAAATAGGAAAAGGTTGGACAAGTCGCAGATTCTTTTGCTGATATATCCCCAAATACTGCAAGTATGGATATGAAACTTACATGAATGGATAGAGAAAAATATGCCCTTCATAATTACACCTAGATTGATAGATTGAGATATTTTGTAGACATTTTATGCTTGAACATGTGCAGCCTTGCATAAGCAAGACAGCACCCGTAGAGCGCAGACAAACTCAGAATTACGTCAAAATATGAAGCAGATGGACAACAAGTCGCACATTCTTTTGCTGATATATCCCGAAGTACTGCCAGTATGGATATGAAACTTACATCAATGGATAGAGAAACATATGCCCTTCATAATGACACCTAGATTGACAGATTGAGATAATTTTAAAATATTTTATGCTCGAACATGAGGAGCCTTGAATCAGCGGGACAGCACCAGTATAGCGCAGACAAACTCAGAATTACGTCAAAATATGAAGCAGATGGACAACAAGTCGCACATTCTTTTGCTGATATATCCCGAAGTACTGCAAGTATGGATATGAAACTTACATGAATGGATTGAGAAACATATGCTCTTTATAATTAAACCTAGATTTACAGATTGAGATAATTTTTAAATATTTTATGCTCAAACATGAGGAGCCTTGTCTCAGCAGGACAGCACAAGTATACCGCAAATATGGTCAGAATTACGCCAAAAAAGCAAGCAGTTGGACAACAAGTCGCACTTTCTTTTGCTGATATATCCCCAAGTACTGCAATTATGGATATGAAACTGACATCAATGGATAGAGAAATATATGCCCTTCATAATGACACCTAGAGTGACAGATTGAGATAATTTTAAAATATTTTATGCTCGAACATGTGGAGCCTTGCATCAGCGGGACACCCCCCGTATAGCGCAGACAAACTCAGAATTACGTCAAAATAGCAAGCAGTTGGACAACAAGTCGCACCTTCTTTTGCTGATATATCCCGAAGTACTGCCAGTATGGATATGAAACTTACATCAATGGATAGAAAAACATATGTTCTTGATAATGACACCTAGAGTGACAGATTGAGATATTTTTAAAATATTTTATGCTCAAACATGTGGAGCCTTGTCTCATCGGGACAGCACCCGTACAGCGCAGAAAAACTCAGAATTATGCCAAAATAGCAAGCAGTTGGACAACAAGTCGCACATTCATTTGCTGATACATCCCCAAGTACTGCAATTATGGATATGAAACTGACATCAATGGATAGAGAAACATATGCCCTTATTAATGACACCTAGAGTGACAGATTGAGATAATTTAAAAATATTTTATGCTCGAACATGTGGAGCCTTGCATCAGCGGGACACCACCCGTAGAGCGCAGACAAACTCAGAATTACGTCAAAATAGGAAGCGGTTGGACAAGTCACACATTCTTTTGCTGATATATCCCGAAGTACTGCAATTATGGATATGAAACTGACATCAATGGATAGAAAAAAAAAAGGCCTTCATAATGACACCTAGATTGACAGATTGAGATAATTTTTAAATATTTTATGCTTGAACATGTGGAGCCTTGTCTCATCGGGACAGCACCCGTACAGCGCAGACAAACTCAGAATTATGCCAAATAATAGCACTGAGATTGGACAACAAGTCGCACATTCATTTGCTGATATAGTCCTCAAGTGACTGCAATTATGGATGTGAAACTGACATCAATGGATAGAGAAACATATTCCTTCATAATGACACCTAGATGACTTGACAATTGAGATAATTTTGAAATATTTTATGCTCAAACATGTGGAGCATTGCGATCAGCGAGACAGCGACCCCGTAGAGCGCAGGACAAACTCAGAATTACGTCAAAATAGGAAGCAGTTGGCCAACAAGTCGCACCTTCTTTTGCTGATATATCCCGAAGTACTGCAAGTATGGATATGAAACTTACATCAATGGATAGAAAAACATATGTTCTTCATAATGACACCTAGATTGACAGATAGAGATAATTATAAAATATTTTATGCTTGAACATGAGGAGCCTTGCATAAGCGGGACAGCACACGTAATAGCGCAGACAAACTCAGAATTATGCCAAAATAGCAAGCAGTTTGGACAACAAGTCGCACTTTTCTTTTGCTGATATATCCCGAAGTACTGCAAGTATGGATAAGAAACTGACATCAATGGATAGAGAAACATATGCCCATCATAATGACACCTAGATTGACAGATTGAGATAATTTATAAATATTTAATGCTCGAACATGTGGAGCATTGCATCAGCAGGACAGCACCCGTAGAGCGCAGACTAACTCAGAATTACGTCAAAAATATGAAGCAGATGGACAACAAGTCGCACATTCTTTTGCTGATATATCCCAAAGTACTGCAAGTATGGATATGAAACTTACATGAATGAATTGAGAAACATATGCTCATCATAATTAAACCTAGATTGACAGATTGAGATAATTTTAAAATATTTTATGCTCAAACATGTGGAGCCTTGTCTCAGCAGGAGAGAGCACAAGTATACTGCAAATTGGGTCAGAATTACGCCAAAAAAGCAAGCTGTTGGACAACAAGTCGCACTTTCTTTTGCTGATATATCCCGAAAGTACTGCACGTATGGATATGAAACTTACATCAGTGGATAGAGAAACATATGCCCTTCATAATGACACCTAGATTGACAGATTGTGATAATTTTAAAATATTGTATGCTCGAACATGTGGAGCCTGTCTCAGCGGGGACAGCACCCGTACAGCGCAGAAAAACTCAGAATTACGCCAAAAAAGCAAGCAGTTGGACAACAAGTCGCACATTCATTTGCTGATACATCCCCAAGTACTGCAATTATGGATATGAAACTGACATCAATGGATAGAGAAACATATGCCCTTATTAATGACACCTAGAGTGACAGATTGAGATAATTTTAAAAGATTTTATGCTCGAACATGTGGAGCCTTGCATCAGCGGGACACCACCCGTATAGCGCAGACAAACTCAGAATTACGTCAAAATATGAGACAGATGGACAACAAGTGGCACATTCTTTTGCTGATATTTCCCGAAGGTATGCAAGTATGGATATGAAACTTACTTCAATGGATAGAAAAACATGTGCCCTTCATATGGACACCTAAATTGACAGATTTAGATAATTTCTAAATATTTTATGCTCAAACATGTGGAGCCTTGTCTCAGCGGGACAGCACCCGTATAGCGCAGACGAACTCAGACTTACGCCAAAATAGGAAGCAGTTGGACAACAAGTCGCACTTTCTTTTGCTGATATATCCCGAAGTACTGCAAGTATGGATATGAAACTTACATCAATGGATAGAAAAACATATGTTCTTCATAATGACACCTAGATTGACAGATTGAGATAATTTTTAAATATTTTATGCTTGAACATGTGGAGCCTTGTCTCATCGGGACAGCACCCGTACAGCGCAGAAAAACTAAGAATTATGCCAAAATAGCAAGCAGTTGGACAACAAGTCGCACATTCATTTGCTGATACATCCCCAAGTACTGCAATTATGGATATGAAACTGACATCAATGGATAGAGAAACATATGCCCTTATTAATGACACCTAGAGTGACAGATTGAGATAATTGTAAAATATTTTATGCTCGAACATGTGGAGCCTTGCATCAGCGGGACACCACCCGTACAGCGCAGACAAACTCAGAATTACGTCAAAATATGAGACAGATGGACAGCAAGTCGCACATTCTTTTGCTGATATATCCCGAAGTACTGCAAGTATGGATATGAAACTTACATCAATGGATAGAGAAACATATGCCCTTCATAATGACACCTAGATTTACAGATTGAGATAATTTTTAAATATTTTATGCTCGAACATGTGGAGCCTTGCATCAGCGGGACACCACCCGTATGGATATGAAACTGACATCAATGGATAGAGAAACATATGCCCTTCATAATGACACCTAGATTGACAGATTGAGATAATTTTTAAATATTTTATGCTCAAACATGTGGAGCATTGCATCAGCAGGACAGCACCCGTAGAGCGCAGACAAACTCAGAATTACGTCAAAATAGGAAGCAGTTGGACAACAAGTCGCACAGTCTTTTGCTGATATATCCCGAAGTACTGCAAGTATGGATATGAAACTTACATCAATGGATAGAAAAACATATGTTCTTCATTATGACACCTAGATTGACAGATTGAGATAATTTTAAAATATTTTATGCTTGAACATGTGGAGCCTTGCATCAGCGGGACAGCACCCGCACAGCGCAGACAAACTCAGAATTACGTCAAAATATGAGAAAGATGGACAACAAGTCGCACATTCTTTTGCTGATATATCCCGAAGTACTGCAAGAGTGGATATGAAACTGACATCAATGGATAGAGAAACATATGCCCTTCATAATGACACCTAGATTGACAGATTGAAATAATTTTTAAATATTTTATGCTTGAACATGTGGAGCCTTGTCTCATCGGGACAGCACCCGTACAGCGCAGACAAACTCAGAATTATGCCAAAATAGCAAGCAGTTGGACAACAAGTCGCACATTCCTTTGCTGATATATCCCCCAAGTACTGCAATTATGGATATGAAACTGACATCAATGGATAGAGAAACATATGCCCTTATTAATGACACCTAGAGTGACAGATTGAGATAATTTTAAAATATTTTATGCTCGAACATGTGGAGCCTTGCATCAGCGGGACACCACCCGTATAGCGCAGACAAACTCAGAATTACGTCAAAATATGAGACAGATGGACAACAAGTCGCACATTCTTTTGCTGATATATCCCGAAGTACTGCAAGTATGGATATGAAACTGACATTAATGGATAGAGAAACATATGCCCTTCATAATGACACCTAGAGTGACAGATTGCGATAATTTTAAAATATTGTATGCTCGAACATGTGGAGCCTTGTCTCAGCGGGACAGCACCCGTACAGCGCAGACAAACTCAGAATTACGTCAAAATAGGAAGCAGTTGGAAAACAAGTCGCACATTCTTTTGCTAATATATCCCGAAGTACTGCAAGTATGGATAGGAAACTTACATCAATGGATAGAAAAACATATGCCCTTCATAATGACACCTAGAGTGACAGATTGAGATAATTTTAAAATATTTTATTCTTGAACATGTGGAGCCTTGCATGAGCGGGACAGCACCCGTACAGCGCAGACAAACTCAGAATTACGTCAAAATAGGAAAAGGTTGGACAAGTCGTACATTCTTTTGCTGATATATCCCCAAGTACTGCAGGTATAGATATGAAACTGACATCAATGGATGGAGAAACATATGCCCTTCATAATGACACCTAGAGTGACAGATTGAGATAATTTTAAAATATTTTATGCTCGAACATGTGGAGCCTTGCATCAGCGGGACATCACACGTATAGCGCAGACAAACTCAGAATTACGTCAAAATATGAAGCAGATGGACAACAAGTCGCACATTCTTTTGCTGATATATCCCGAAGTACTGCAAGTATGGATATGAAACTGACATCAATGGATAGAGAAACATATGCCCTTCATAATGACACCTAGATTGACAGATTGAGATAATTTTTAAATATTTTATGCTCGAACATGTGGAGCATTGCATCAGCGAGACAGCACCCGTAGAGCGCAGACAAACTCAGAATTACGTCAAAATAGGAAGCAGTTGGACAACAAGTCGCACATTCTTTTGCTGATATATCCCGAAGTACTGCAAGTATGGATATGAAACTTACATCAATGGATAGAAAAACATATGTTCTTCATAATGACACCTAGATTGACAGATTGAGATAATTTTAAAATATTGTATGCTTGAACATGTGGAGCCTTGTCTCATCGGGACAGCACCCGTACAGAGCAGAAAAACTCAGAATTATGCCAAAATAGCAAGCAGTTGGACAACAAGTCGCACATTCATTTGCTGATACATCCCCAAGTACTGCAATTATGGATATGAAACTGACATCAATGGATAGAGAAACATATGCCCTTATTAATGACACCTAGAGTGACAGATTGAGATAATTTTAAAATATTTTATGCTCGAACATGTGGAGCCTTGCATCAGCGGGACACCACCCGTATAGCGCAGACAAACTCAGAATTACGTCAAAATATGAGACAGATGGACAACAAGTCGCACATTCTTTTGCTGATATATCCCGAAGTACTGCAAGTATGGATATGAAACTTACATCAATGGATAGAGAAACATATGCCCTTCATAATGACACCTAGATTGACAGATTGAGATAATTTTTAAATATTTTATGCTCAAACATGTGGAGCATTGCATCAGCAGGACAGCACCCGTAGAGCGCAGACAAACTCAGAATTACGTCAAAATAGGAAGCAGTTGGACAACAAGTCGCACAGTCTTTTGCTGATATATCCCGAAGTACTGCAAGTATGGATATGAAACTTACATCAATGGATAGAAAAACATATGTTCTTCATTATGACACCTAGATTGACAGATTGAGATAATTTTAAAATATTTTATGCTTGAACATGTGGAGCCTTGCATCAGCGGGACAGCACCCGCACAGCGCAGACAAACTCAGAATTACGTCAAAATATGAGAAAGATGGACAACAAGTCGCACATTCTTTTGCTGATATATCCCGAAGTACTGCAAGTGTGGATATGAAACTGACATCAATGGATAGAGAAACATATGCCCTTCATAATGACACCTAGATTGACAGATTGAGATAATTTTTAAATATTTTATGCTTGAACATGTGGAGCCTTGTCTCATCGGGACAGCACCCGTACAGCGCAGACAAACTCAGAATTATGCCAAAATAGCAAGCAATTGGACAACTAGTCGCACATTCATTTGCTGATATATCCCCAAGTACTGCAAGTATGGATATGAAACTGACATCAATGGATAGAGAAACATATGCCCTTATTAATGACACCTAGAGTGACAGATTGAGATAATTTTAAAATATTTTATGCTCGAACATGTGGAGCCTTGCATCAGCGGGACACCACCCGTATAGCGCACCCAAACTCAGAATTACGTGAAAATATGAGACAGATGGACAACAAGTCGCACATTCTTTTGCTGATATATCCCGAAGTACTGCAAGTATGGATATGAAACTGACATCAATGGATAGAGAAACATATGCCCTTCATAATGACACCTAGAGTGACAGATTGCGATAATTTTAAAATATTGTATGCTCGAACATGTGGAGCCTTGTCTCAGCGGGACAGCACCCGTAGAGCGCACCCAAACTCAGAATTACGTCAAAATAGGAAGCAGTTGGACCCTTCATAATGACACCTAGAGTGACAGATTGAGATAATTTTAAAATATTTTATGCTCGAACATGTGGAGCCTTGCATCAGCGGGACATCACCCGTATAGCGCACACAAACTCAGAATTACGTCAAAATATGAAACAGATGGACAGCAAGTCGCACATTCTTTTGCTGATATATCCCGAAGTACTGCAAGTATGGATATGAAACTGACATCAATGGATAGAGAAACATATGCCCTTCATAATGACACCTAGATTGACAGATTGAGATAATTTTTAAATATTTTATGCTCAAACATGTGGAGCATTGCATCAGCAGGACAGCACCCGTAGAGCGCAGACAAACTCAGAATTACGTCAAAATAGGAAGCAGTTGGACAACAAGTCGCACAGTCTTTTGCTGATATATCCCGAAGTACTGCAAGTATGGATATGAAACTTACATCAATGGATAGAAAAACATATGTTCTTCATTATGACACCTAGATTGACAGATTGAGATAATTTTAAAATATTTTATGCTTGAACATGTGGAGCCTTGCATCAGCGGGACAGCACCCGTATAGCGCAGACAAACTCAGAATTACGTCAAAATATGAGAAAGATGGACAACAAGTCGCACATTCTTTTGCTGATATATCCCGAAGTACTGCAAGTGTGGATATGAAACTGACATCAATGGATAGAGAAACATATGCCCTTCATAATGACACCTAGATTGACAGATTGAGATAATTTTTAAATATTTTATGCTTGAACATGTGGAGCCTTGTCTCATCGGGACAGCACCCGTACAGCGCAGACAAACTCAGAATTATGCCAAAATAGCAAGCAATTGGACAACTAGTCGCACATTCATTTGCTGATATATCCCCAAGTACTGCAAGTATGGATATGAAACTGACATCAATGGATGGAGAAACATATGCCCTTCATAATGACACCTAGAGTGACAGATTGAGATAATTTTAAAATATTTTATGCTCGAACATGAGGAGCCTTGCATCAGCGGGACATCACACGTATAGCGCAGACAAACTCAGAATTACGTCAAAATATGAAGCAGATGGACAACAAGTCGCACATTCTTTTGCTGATATATCCCGAAGTACTGCAAGTATGGATATGAAACTTACATGAATGGATTGAGAAACATATGCTCTTTATAATTAAACCTAGATTTACAGATTGAGATAATTTTCAAATATTTTATGCTCAAACATGAGGAGCATTGTCTCAGCAGGAGAGCACAAGTATAGCGCAAATATGGTCGGAATTACGCCAAAATAGCAAGCAGTTGGACAACAAGTCACACTTTCATTTGCTGATATATCCCCAAGTACTGCCAGTATGGATATGAAACTTACATGAATGAATGGAGAAACATATGCCCTTCATAATGACACCTAGATTGACAGATTGAGATAATGTTTAAATATTTTATGCTCGAACATGTGGAGCATTGCATCAGCGGGACAGCACCCGTATAGCGCAGACAAACTCAGAATTACGTCAAAATAGGAAGCAGATGGACAACAAGTCGCACATTCTTTTGCTGATATATCCCGAAGTACTGCAAGTATGGATATGAAACTTACATGAATGGATGGAGAAACATATGTTCTTGATAATGACACCTAGAGTGACAGATTGAGATATTTTTAAAATATTTTATGCTTGAACATGTGGAGCCTTGTCTCATCGGGACAGCACCCGTACAGCGCAGAAAAACTCAGAATTATGCCAAAATAGCAAGCAGTTGGACAACAAGTCGCACATTCATTTGCTGATACATCCCCAAGTACTGCAATTATGGATATGAAACTGACATCAATGGATAGAGAAACATATGCCCTTATTAATGACACCTAGAGTGACAGATTGAGATAATTTAAAAATATTTTATGCTCGAACATGTGGAGCCTTGCATCAGCGGGACACCACCCGTAGAGCGCAGACAAACTCAGAATTACGTCAAAATAGGAAGCGGTTGGACAAGTCACACATTCTTTTGCTGATATATCCCGAAGTACTGCAATTATGGATATGAAACTGACATCAATGGATAGAGAAACATATGCCCTTCATAATGACACCTAGATTGACAGATTGAGATAATTTTTAAATATTTTATGCTTGAACATGTGGAGCCTTGTCTCAGCGGGACAGCACCCGTACAGCGCAGACAAACTCAGAATTACGCCAAAATAGCAAGCAGTTGGACAACAAGTCGCACATTCTTTTGCTGATATATCCCCAAGTACTGCCAGTATGGATATGAAACTTACATGAATGGATAGAGAAACATGTGCCCTTCATAATGACACCTAGATTGACAGATTGAGATAATTTTAAAATATTGTATGCTTGAACATGTGGAGCCTTGCATAAGCAAGACAGCACCCGTAGAGCGCAGACAAACTCAGAATTACGTCAAAATAGGAAGCAGTTGGACAACAAGTCGCACATTCTTTTGCTGATATATCCCGAAGTACTGCAAGTATGGATATGAAACTTACATGAATGGATTGAGAAACATATGCTCATCATAATTAAACCTAGAGTGACAGATTGAGATAATTTTAAAATATTTTATGCTTGAACATGTGGAGCCTTGCATAAGCGGGACAACACCCGTACAGCGCAGACAAACTCAGAATTACGTCAAAATAGGAAAAGGTTGGACAAGTCGCACATTCGTTTCCTGATATATCCCGAAGTACTGCAAGTATGGATATGAAGCTTACTTGAATGGATGGAGAAACATATGCCCTTCATAATGACACCTAGAGTGACAGATTGAGATAATTTTAAAATATTTTATGCTCGAACATGTGGAGCCTTGCATCAGCGGGACACCCCCCGTATAGCGCAGACAAACTCAGAATTACGTCAAAATATGAAGCAGATGGACAACAAGTCGCACATTCTTTTGCTGATATATCCCCAAGTACTGCCAGTATGGATATGAAACTTACATCAATGGATAGAGAAACATGTGCCCTTCATAATGACACCTAGATTGACAGATTGAGATAATTTTAAAATATGTT
>NW_028257799.1:0-42304 GCF_054643075.1 Acanthaster planci | reverse complement strand
GTTTTCATGTAAACCCTCAAAATGTACCTTTCTGTCTCAGTTGACCTCGCTTTCAACTTTTGTTTCACTGTTTTCAAAGGTGCTTTAATGAATGCTTTTTTTTTTTACAACAATGAGCATTACCATATTCAAGCACAACAGCCACGCATTCCCAGTAAGGTATAGGAAGGGTTGGGCTAGGGTTAGCGATGGGGTTAGGGATAAGGTTAGCGGTGGGGTTAGGGATAATGGTTAGGGTTAGGGGTAGGGTTACGGATAGGGTTAGGGTTAGCGATAGGGATAGGGTTAGGGTTAGCGCTAGGGTTAGGGATAATGGTAAGGGATAGGGTTAGGGTTAGCGATAGGGTGAGGGATAACGGTTAGGGATAGGGTTAGTGTTAGAGATTGGGTTAGAAATAGGGTTAGGGGTAGGGTTGGGGAATAAGGTTAGCGATAGGGTTAGGGATAATGGTTGGGGTTAGGGGTGGGGATAGGGTTAGGGTTAGCGGTAGGGTTAGGGTTAGCGATAGGGCTAGGGATAATGGTTAGGGATAGTGTTAGGGTTAGAGATAAGGATAGTTTTAAGGTTAGGGTTAGGGGTAGGGTTACGGATAGGGTTAGGGTTAGCGATAGGGATAAGGTTAGGGTTAGGGGTAGCGATAGGTTTAGGGATAATGGTTAGGGTTAGGGGTACGGTTACAGATAGGGTTAGGGTTAGCGATAGGGTTAGGGATAATGGTTAGGGATAGTGTTAGGGTTAGAGATAGGGTTAGAAATAGGGTTAAGGTTAGGGGTAGGGTTACGGATAGGGTTAGGGGTAGCGATAGGGTTAGGGATAATGGTTAGGGTTAGGGGTAGGGTTACGGATAGGGTTAGGGTTTAGCAATAGGGTTAGGGGTAGGGTTACGGATAGGGTTAGGGTTGGCGATAGGGTTAGGGTTAGGGTTACGGATAGGGGTTAGGGTCAGCGATAGGGTTAGGGTAGGGTTACGGATAGGGTTAGGGGTTGGCGATAGGGTTAGGGTTAGGGTTACGGATAGGGTTAGGTTAGCGATAGGGTTAGAAATAGGGTTAGGATTAAGGTTAGGGTTAGGGGTAGGGTTATGGTATAGGGTTAGGGTTAGAGATAGGGTGAGAGATAGGGTTAGGGATAGGGTTAGGGATAGGCTCAGGGACAGTAGGGTGAGGTGTATAGTTGGCGTTAGGGTGACGATAGTGCGATTGTTGGGGATAGGGTTAGAGAAAGGGGTTTTTTGAGCTATATTTTTAAATCAAACGTTTGACTCAACTGAATATACGACAACTGAAGTCAACATATTAAAAACATGTTATAAAAATGAAACGAACAGTGCTCTTTTTTCAAGTACAAAAGGAAGTTGCTGTAAAGAGGCTTGCTTCACCGGCAAGGTATCTGAAGGAATAAACCACGTATCAGATTCACCACAAAATATAACATGTTATTTAGCAGAACTGGTCGGGGCCCGATTCACTTTCCCCCGGGAAAAATGGCATGCGTGATACTATTGAGGGTGCATTTCGCGAATGGGTTGTATTGCTGCTCGCGAGCTCGTGACTATTTTGTGATCCCACGGGTTCTCACAATAAGACATGCCATAATCAGGAGGGATCACAGAAACATTTCTATAAATCCCAAATTTGGGACTGGCAAGTTCCAGTTCGCGTTATTCCTTTCGCAAAAGCCCTAAATTGAGGGAGTATTTGGATAGAAGGCGGGCGGCGACAATCAGAGCTGGGCGAATAGTTTTACTACTTTGGAAGTATCTTCGAGGAACGGCGAATTAAAACAAATCGTGGCTAAAAGCCATCAAATTGAAAGGAAAGGTGATGTTCTGGCCATAATCTTGAATATCCGGGGAAAAAAGGAGACAAACCTCCGAGTGTCAACAGGCGGCGCTTTTTCGCTGTGGTTTTTGTGTGTGTGCTTTCTGTGGGCGCGTATTATGGTGTTGTGCAACCTGCCAGAGTTCAGGGCTGCACCACTACAAATAAATTCCCACAGACAGCAATGATAAATCCCCACACTTCACAAATATTTAGAAACCCACTCACAACTCTCACAGGTGTCCAGGCTGCACAGAAAAACGATGATCGACATGTCCCCTTTCATTTTCCTTTCAATTTTGAGGGGTTGACCAATGAATTTTTGATAAATTTTCACCAGACGCAGACCACCCCTAAAATGAAGAAAATGTATCCGCCCAGAAAGTGGCCATTTGGAAAAAACCATCCCTCTGAAAAACGGCCAAATAGTGCCACTTACGGACCCGACTGCACCCAAGTTGCTCATAATTGCAAGCCCAAAATCCGGGCCGGAGGTTCAGTGCCATATTTCTCCAATTCCTCGATTTCATGACTCTCAGGACTCTCTACGATAGAATATTTTGAGTGTATAACTTTTATTAATGAACTCGGCGGACACATTTAAGGCTTTTTTGCAAGGGTGCACCCTCAGACGTGTACGGACGTACGTGTAGTCCGGGAACTCTCTCATGTTGATGTGCGCGCATTTAATTTACCAATTAAGGAGAAGCTGTCAGGGAGATTTGTGCGTAGCCCCTTGCGCATTTTGCTACATGATGCACCATTGTAGCGTTGAATTGTAATCACTCAGTCTTTGCACAGCAAAATTCTGTGCGGTATAACTTGGTTAATGGGTTTTGTTTATCTACGTAAATATGAACGACCAGAAGCAATTCTCTGAAATTACCAAGTGGTTAAGCTCCTGGTTATCAGATCGTCAGACGGTGGGTTCGAATCCCAGTGGTGACTTTTATTTTCCCAAAGCTTGCTGTCAGTCAGTAGCTATAAGAGACTCTAATTCACCCCCCGCCAAATACCAACAGTACCTTAGCCCTCCGGGGTAAGCTCTTCTGCTGGGACTGTCCGCGAAGTCCAGGTGAGCGCCTTAGTACAGGTTCGAGACGTATGGCCGACTCGGCGGCCAGGGCTTAGGGGCTTGTCTCGTTTCCTCCCTTGCATGGTCGCTCAAACTCCTTTTGGAGTTAAATGGATGGGCAGGGAGGAAGTGTGGTGGGCCGGGAACCCCGAGATCCCAGAAGAGTCCTATATGGAAGCCGGTAACTGCGATTTCCTAGCGAATTTCAGGAGTCCGTGCGCCTGAATGCTTGGTCAACACCACATAACTTTTCGATTTTGCCCTCATCTAGTTTTTTTTTCCGGTTTTTTTTTTGGGTGGGGGGGGGTTTATATATTTCCTGAGCGCAAAACTACCAAGGCAATTTTCTAGGTTGAATACATGCATTTTTTTAAATCTTTAATCTGAATTTGCAACTTTTTATTTCAATACAGCTACAATTAATTTGTTTTCATGTAAACCCTCAAAATGTACCTTTCTGTCTCAGTTGACCTCGCTTTCAACTTTTGTTTCACTGTTTTCAAAGGTGCTTTAATGAATGCTTTTTTTTTTTACAACAATGAGCATTACCATATTCAAGCACAACAGCCACGCATTCCCAGTAAGGTATAGGAAGGGTTGGGGCTAGGTTAGCGATGGGTTTAGGGATAAGGTTAGGGGTAGGGTTAGGGTAAATGGTTAGGGTTAGGGGTAGGGTTACGGATAGGGTTAGGGTTAGCGATAGGGATAGGGTTAGGGTTAGCGATAGGGTTAGGGATAATGGTAAGGGATAGGGTTAGGGTTAGCGATAGGGTGAGGGATAACGGTTAGGGATAGGGTTAGTGTTAGAGATTGGGTTAGAAATAGGGTTAGGGTTAGGGTTGGGGATAAGGTTAGCGATAGGGTTAGGGATAATGGTTGGGGTTAGGGGTGGGGATAGGGTTAGGGTTAGCGGTAGGGTTAGGGTTAGCGATAGGGCTAGGGATAATGGTTAGGGATAGTGTTAGGGTTAGAGATAAGGATAGTTTTAAGGTTAGGGTTAGGGGTAGGGTTACGGATAGGGTTAGGGTTAGCGATAGGGATAAGGTTAGGGTTAGGGGTAGCGATAGGTTTAGGGATAATGGTTAGGGTTAGGGGTACGGTTACAGATAGGGTTAGGGTTAGCGATAGGGTTAGGGATAATGGTTAGGGATAGAGTTAGGGTTAGAGATAGGGTTAGAAATAGGGTAAGGTTAGGGGTAGGGTTACGGATAGGGTTAGGGGTAGCGATAGGGTTAGGGATAATGGTTAGGGTTAGGGGTAGGGTTACGGATAGGGTTAGGGTTAGCAATAGGGTTAGGGGTAGGGTTACGGATAGGGTTAGGGTTGGCGATAGGGTTAGGGTTAGGGCTACGGATAGGGTTAGGGTCAGCGATAGGGTTAGGGGGAGGGGTACGGATAGGGTTACGGGTGGCGATAGGGGTAGGGTTAGGGTTACGGATAGGGTAAGGGTTAGCGATAGGGTTAGAAATAGGGTTAGGATTAAGGTTAGGGTTAGGGGTAGGGTTATGGATAGGGTTAGGGTTAGAGATAGGGTGAGAGATGGGGTTAGGGATAGGGTTAGGGATAGGCTCAGGGACAGTAGGGTGAGGTGTATAGTTGGCGTTAGGGTGACGATAGTGCGATTGTTGGGGATAGGGTTAGAGAAAGGGGTTTTTTGAGCTATATTTTTAAATCAACGTTTGACTCAACTGAATATACGACAACTGAAGTCAACATATTAAAAACATGTTATAAAAATGAAACGAACAGTGCCCTTTTTTCAAGTACAAAAGGAAGTTGCTGTAAGAGGCTTGCTTCACCGGCAAGGTATCTGAAGGAATAAACCACGTATCAGATTCACCACAAAATATAACATGTTATTTAGCAGAACTGTTCGGGGCCCGAATTCACTTTCCCCCGGGAAAAATGGCATGCGTGATACTATTGAGGGTGCATTTCGCGAAATGGTTGTATTGCTGCTCGCGAGCTCGTGACTATTTTGTGATCCCACGGGTTCTCACAATAAGACATGCCATAATCAGGAGGGATCACAGAAACATTTCTATAAATCCCAAATTTGGGACTGGCAAGTTCCAGTTCGCGTTATTCCTTTCGCAAAAGCCCTAAATTGAGGGATTATTTGGATAGAGCGGGCGGCGACAATCAGAGCTGGGCGAATAGTTTTACTACTTTGGAAGTATCTTCGAGGAACGGCGAATTAAAACAATCGTGGCTAAAACGCATCAAATTGAAAGGAAAGGTGATGTTCTGGCCATAATCTTGAATATCCGGGGAAAAAAGGAGACAAACCTCCGAGTGTCAACAGGCGGCGCTTTTTCGCTGTGGTTTTTGTGTGTGTGCTTTCTGTGGGCGCGTATTATGGTGTTGTGCAACCTGCCAGAGTTCAGGGCTGCACCACTACAAATAAATTCCCACAGACAGCAATGATAAATCCCCACACTTCACAAATATTTAGAAACCCACTCACAACTCTCACAGGTGTCCAGGCTGCACAGAAAAACGATGATCGACATGTCCCCTTTCATTTTCCTTTCAATTTTGAGGGGTTGACCAATGAATTTTTGATAAATTTTCACCAGACGCAGACCACCCCTAAAATGAAGAAAATGTATCCGCCCAGAAAAGTGGCCATTTGGAAAAACCATCCCTCTGAAAAACGGCCAAATAGTGCCACTTACGGACCCGACTGCACCCAAGTTGCTCATAATTGCAAGCCCAAAATCCGGGCCGGAGGTTCAGTGCCATATTTCTCCAATTCCTCGATTTCATGACTCTCAGGACTCTCTACGATAGAATATTTTGAGTGTATAACTTTTATTAATGAACTCGGCGGACACATTTAAGGCTTTTTTGCAAGGGTGCACCCTCAGGACGTGTACGGACGTACGTGTAGTCCGGGAACTCTCTCATGTTGATGTGCGCGCATTTAATTTACCAATTAAGGAGAAGCTGTCAGGGAGATTTGTGCGTAGCCCCTTGCGCATTTTGCTACATGATGCACCATTGTAGCGTTGAATTGTAATCACTCAGTCTTTGCACAGCAAAATTCTGTGCGGTATAAACTTGGTTAATGGTTTTGTTATCTACGTAAATATGAACGACCAGAAGCAATTCTCTGAAATTACCAAGTGGTTAAGCTCCTGGTTATCAGATCGTCAGACGGTGGGTTCGAATCCCAGTGGTGACTTTTATTTTCCCAAAGCTTGCTGTCAGTCAGTAGCTATAAGAGACTCTAATTCACCCCCCGCCAAATACCAACAGTACCTTAGCCCTCGGGGTAAGCTCTTCTGCTGGGACTGTCCGCGAAGTCCAGGTGAGCGCCTTAGTACAGGTTCGAGACGTATGGCCGACTCGGCGGCCAGGGCTTAGGGGCTTGTCTCGTTTCCTCCCTTGCATGGTCGCTCAAACTCCTTTTGGAGTTAAATGGATGGGCAGGGAGGAAGTGTGGTGGGCCGGGAACCCCGAGATCCCAGAAGAGTCCTATATGGAAGCCGGTAACTGCGATTTCTAGCGAATTTCAGGAGTCCGTGCGCCTGAATGCTTGGTCAACACCACATAACTTTTCGATTTTGCCCTCATCTAGTTTTTTTTTTCCGGTTTTTTTTTTTGGGTGGGGGGGTTTATATATTTCCTGAGCGCAAAACTACCAAGGCAATTTTCTAGGTTGAATACATGCATTTTTTTTTAATCTTTAATCTGAATTTGCAACTTTTTATTTCAATACAGCTACAATTAATTTGTTTTCATGTAAACCCTCAAAATGTACCTTTCTGTCTCAGTTGACCTCGCTTTCAACTTTTGTTTCACTGTTTTCAAAGGTGCTTTAATGAATGCTTTTTTTTTTTTACAACAATGAGCATTACCATATTCAAGCACAACAGCCACGCATTCCCAGTAAGGTATAGGAAGGGTTGGGGCTAGGGTTAGCGATGGGGTTAGGGATAAGGTTAGCGGTAGGGTTAGGGATAATGGTTAGGGTTAGGGGTAGGGTTGCGGATAGGGTTAGGGGTAGCGATAGGGTTAGGGATAATGGCTAGGGTTAGGGGTAGGGTTACGGATAGGGTTAGGGTTAGCAATAGGGTTAGGGGTAGGGTTACGGATAGGGTTAGGGTTGGCGATAGGGTTAGGGTTACGGATAGGGTTAGGGTTAGCGATAGGGTTAGGGTAGGGTTACGGATAGGGTTAGGGTTGGCGATAGGGTTAGGGTTACGGATAGGGTTAGGGTTAGCGATAGGGTTAGGGATAATGGTTAGGGATAGTGTTAGGGTTAGAGATAGGGTTAGAAATAGGGTTAGGGTTAAGGTTAGGGTTAGGGGTAGGGTTATGGATAGGGTTAGAGATAGGGTGAGAGATAGGGTTAGGGTTAGGGGTAGGGTTACGGATAGGGTTAGGGTTAGCAATAGGGTTAGGGGTAGGGTTACGGATAGGGTTAGGGTTGGCGATAGGGTTAGGGTTAGGGTTACGGATAGGGTTAGGGTCAGCGATAGGGTTAGGGGTAGGGTTACGGATAGGGTTAGGGTTGGCGATAGGGTTAGGGGTTAGGGTTACGGATAGGGTTAGGGTTAGCGATAGGGTTAGAAATAGGGTTAGGATTAAGGTTAGGGTTAGGGGTAGGGTTATGGATAGGGTTAGGGTTAGAGATAGGGTGAGAGATAGGGTTAGGGATAGGGTTAGGGATAGCTCAGGGACAGTAGGGTGAGGTGTATAGTTGGCGTTAGGGTGACGATAGTGCGATTAGTTGGGGATAGGGTTAGAGAAAGGGGTTTTTTGAGCTATATTTTTAAATCAACGTTTGACTCAACTGAATATACGACAACTGAAGTCAACATATTAAAAACATGTTATAAAAATGAAACGAACAGTGCTCTTTTTTCAAGTACAAAAGGAAGTTGCTGTAAAGAGGCTTGCTTCACCGGCAAGGTATCTGAAGGAATAAACCACGTATCAGATTCACCACAAAATATAACATGTTATTTAGCAGAACTGTTCGGGGCCCGATTCACTTTCCCCCCGGGAAAAAATGGCATGCGTGATACTATTGAGGGTGCATTTCGCGAAATGGTTGTATTGCTGCTCGCGAGCTCGTGACTATTTTGTGATCCCACGGGTTCTCACAATAAGACATGCCATAATCAGGAGGGATCACAGAAACATTTCTATAAATCCCAAATTTGGGACTGGCAAGTTCCGTTCGCGTTATTCCTTTCGCAAAAGCCCTAAATTGAGGGAGTATTTGGATAGAAGCGGGCGGCGACAATCAGAGCTGGGCGAATAGTTTTACTACTTTGGAAGTATCTTCGAGGAACGGCGAATTAAAACAAATCGTGGCTAAAAGCCATCAAATTGAAAGGAAAGGTGATGTTCTGGCCATAATCTTGAATATCCGGGGAAAAAAGGAGACAAACCTCCGAGTGTCAACAGGCGGCGCTTTTTCGCTGTGGTTTTTGTGTGTGTGCTTTCTGTGGGCGCGTATTATGGTGTTGTGCAACCTGCCAGAGTTCAGGGCTGCACCACTACAAATAAATTCCCACAGACAGCAATGATAAATCCCCACACTTCACAAATATTTAGAAAACCCACTCACAACTCTCACAGGTGTCCAGGCTGCACAGAAAAACGATGATCGACATGTCCCCTTTCATTTTCCTTTCAATTTTGAGGGGTTGACCAATGAATTTTTGATAAATTTTCACCAGACGCAGACCAACCCCTAAAATGAAGAAAATGTATCCGCCCAGAAAAGTGGCCATTTGGAAAAACCATCCCTCTGAAAAACGGCCAAATAGTGCCACTTACGGACCCGACTGCACCCAAGTTGCTCATAATTGCAAGCCCAAAATCCGGGCCGGAGGTTCAGTGCCATATTTCTCCAATTCCTCGATTTCATGACCTCTCAGGACTCTCTACGATAGAATATTTTGAGTGTAATAACTTTTATTAATGAACTCGGCGGACACATTTAAGGCTTTTTTGCAAGGGTGCACCCTCAGACGTGTACGGACGTACGTGTAGTCCGGGAACTCTCTCATGTTGATGTGCGCGCATTTAATTTACCAATTAAGGAGAAGCTGTCAGGGAGATTTGTGCGTAGCCCCTTGCGCATTTTGCTACATGATGCACCATTGTAGCGTTGAATTGTAATCACTCAGTCTTTGCACAGCAAAATTCTGTGCGGTATAACTTGGTTAATGGTTTTGTTATCTTACGTAAATATGAACGACCAGAAGCAATTCTCTGAAATTACCAAGTGGTTAAGCTCCTGGTTATCAGAACGTCAGACGGAGGGTTCGAATCCCAGGGGAGGCTTTTATTTTCCAAAGCTTGCTGTCAGTCAGTAGATGTAAGAGACTCTAATTCACCCCCGCCAAATACCAACAGTACCTTAGCCCTCGGGGTAAGCTCTTCTGCTGGGACTGTCCGCGAAGTCCAGGTGAGCGCCTTAGTACAGGTTCGAGACGTATGGCCGACTCGGCGGCCAGGGCTTAGGGGCTTGTCTCGTTTCCTCCCTTGCATGGTCGCTCAAACTCCTTTTGGAGTTAAATGGATGGGCAGGGAGGAAGTGTGGTGGGCCGGGAACCCCGAGATCCCAGAAGAGTCCTATATGGAAGCCGGTAACTGCGATTTCTAGCGAATTTCAGGAGTCCGTGCGCCTGAATGCTTGGTCAACACCACATAACTTTTCGATTTTGCCCTCATCTAGTTTTTTTTCCGGTTTTTTTTTGGGGTGGGGGGGTTTATATATTTCCTGAGCGCAAAACTACCAAGGCAATTTTCTAGGTTGAATACATGCATTTTTTTTAATCTTTAATCTGAATTTGCAACTTTTTATTTCAATACAGCTACAATTAATTTGTTTTCATGTAAACCCTCAAATGTACCTTTCTGTCCTCAGTTGACCTCGCTTTCAACTTTGTTTCACTGTTTTCAAAGGTGCTTTAATGAATGCTTTTTTTTTTTTACAACAATGAGCATTACCATATTCAAGCACAACAGCCACGCATTCCCAGTAAGGTATAGGAAGGGTTGGGGCTAGGGTTAGCGATGGGGTTAGGGATAAGGTTAGCGGTAGGGTTAGGGATAATGGTTAGGGTTAGGGGTAGGGTTGCGGATAGGGTTAGGGGTAGCGATAGGGTTAGGGATAATGGCTAGGGTTAAGGGGTAGGGTTACGGATAGGGTTAGGGTTAGCAATAGGGTTAGGGGTAGGGTTACGGATAGGGTTAGGGTTGGCGATAGGGTTAGGGTTACGGATAGGGTTAGGGTTAGCGATAGGGTTAGGGGTAGGGTTACGGATAGGGTTAGGGTTGGCGATAGGGTTAGGGTTACGGATAGGGTTAGGGTTAGCGATAGGGTTAGGGATAATGGTTAGGGATAGTGTTAGGGTTAGAGATAGGGTTAGAAATAGTGTTAGGGTTAAGGTTAGGGTTAGGGGTAGGGTTATGGATAGGGTTAGGGTTAGAGATAGGGTGAGAGATAGGGTTAGGGATAGGGTTAGGGATAGGCTCAGGGACAGTAGGGTGAGGTATATAGTTGGCGTTAGGGTGACGATAGTGCGATTGTTGGGGATAGGGTTAGAGAAAGGGGTTTTTTGAGCTATATTTTTAAATCAACGTTTGACTCAACTGAATATACGACAACTGAAGTCAACATATTAAAAACATGTTATAAAAATGAAACGAACAGTGCTCTTTTTTCAAGTACAAAAGGAAGTTGCTGTAAAGAGGCTTGCTTCACCGGCAAGGTATCTGAAGGAATAAACCACGTATCAGATTCACCACAAAATATAACATGTTATTTAGCAAAACTGTTCGGGGCCCGATTCACTTTCCCCCGGGAAAAATGGCATGCGTGATACTATTGAGGGTGCATTTCGCGAAATGGTTGTATTGCTGCGCGCGAGCTCGTGACTATTTTGTGATCCCACGGGTTCTCACAATAAGACATGCCATAATCAGGAGGGATCACAGAAACATTTCTATAAATCCCAAATTTGGGACTGGCAAGTTCCAGTTCGCGTTATTCCTTTCGCAAAAGCCCTAAATTGAGGGAGTATTTGGATAGAAGCGGGCGGCGACAATCAGAGCTGGGCGAATAGTTTTACTACTTTGGAAGTATCTTCGAGGAACGGCGAATTAAAACAAATCGTGGCTAAAAGCCATCAAATTGAAAGGAAAGGTGATGTTCTGGCCATAATCTTGAATATCCGGGGAAAAAAGGAGACAAACCTCCGAGTGTCAACAGGCGGCGCTTTTTCGCTGTGGTTTTTGTGTGTGTGCTTTCTGTGGGCGCGTATTATGGTGTAGTGCAACCTGCCAGAGTTCAGGGCTGCACCACTACAAATAAATTCCCACAGACAGTAATGATAAATCCCCACACTTCACAAATATTTAGAAACCCACTCACAACTCTCACAGGTGTCCAGGCTGCACAGAAAAACGATGATCGACATGTCCCCTTTCATTTTCCTTTCAATTTTGGGGGGGTTGACCAATGAATTTTTGAGAAATTTTCACCAGACGCAGACCACCCCTAAAATGAAGAAAATGTATCCGCCCAGAAAAGTGGCCATTTGGAAAAACCATCCCTCTGAAAAACGACCAAATAGTGCCACTTACGGACCCGACTGCACCCAAGTTGCTCATTAATGCAAGGCCAAATCCGGGCCGGAGGTTCAGTGCCATATTTCTCCAATTCCTCGATTTCATGACTCTCAGGACTCTCTACGATAGAATATTTTGAGTGTATAACTTTTATTAATGAACTCGGCGGACACATTAAGGCTTTTTTGCAAGGGTGCACCCTCAGACGTGTACGGACGTACGTGTAGTCCGGGAACTCTCTCATGTTGATGTGCGCGCATTTAATTTACCAATTAAGGAGAAGCTGTCAGGAAGATTTGTGCGTAGCCCCTTGCGCATTTTGCTACATGATGCACCCATTGTAGCGTTGAATTGTAATCACTCAGTCTTTGCACAGCAAAATTCTGTGCGGTATAACTTGGTTAATGGTTTTGTTATCTACGTAAATATGAACGACCAGAAGCAATTCTCTGAAATTACCAAGTGGTTAAGCTCCTGGTTATCAGATCGTCAGACGGTGGGTTCGAATCCCAGTGGTGACTTTTATTTTCCCAAAGCTTGCTGTCAGTCAGTAGCTATAAGAGACTCTAATTCACCCCCCGCCAAATACCAACAGTACCTTAGCCCTCGGGGTAAGCTCTTCTGCTGGGACTGTCCGCGAAGTCCAGGTGAGCGCCTTAGTACAGGTTCGAGACGTATGGCCGACTCGGCGGCCAGGGCTTAGGGGCTTGTCTCGTTTCCTCCCTTGCATGGTCGCTCAAACTTCTTTTGGAGTTAAATGGATGGGCAGGGAGGAAGTGTGGTGGGCCGGGAACCCCGAGATCCCAGAAGAGTCCTATATGGAAGCCGGTAAATGCGATTTCTAGCGAATTTCAGGAGTCCGTGCGCCTGAATGCTTGGTCAACACCACATAACTTTTCGATTTTGCCCTCATCTAGTTTTTTTTTCCGGTTTTTTTTTGGGTGGGTGGGGGTTTATATATTTCCTGAGCGCAAAACTACCAAGGCAATTTTCTAGGTTGAATACATGCATTTTTTTAATCTTTAATCTGAATTTGCAACTTTTTATTTCAATACAGCTACAATTAATTTGTTTTCATGTAAACCCTCAAAATGTACCTTTCTGTCTCAGTTGACCTCGCTTTCAACTTTTGTTTCACTGTTTTCAAAGGTGCTTTAATGAATGCTTTTTTTTTTTACAACAATGAGCATTACCATATTCAAGCACAACAGCCACGCATTCCCAGTAAGGTATAGGAAGGGTTGGGGCTAGGGTTAGCGATGGGGTTAGGGATAAGGTTAGCGGTAGGGTTAGGGATAATGGTTAGGGTTAGGGGTAGGGTTACGGATAGGGTTAGGGTTAGCGATAGGGTTAGGGTTAGCGATAGGGTTAGGGATAATGGTAAGGGATAGGGTTAGGGTTAGCGATAGGGTGAGGGATAACGGTTAGGGATAGGGTTAGTGTTAGAGATTGGGTTAGAAATAGGTTAGGGGTAGGGTTGGGGATAAGGTTAGCGATAGGGTTAGGGATAATGGTTGGGGTTAGGGGTGGGGATAGGGTTAGGGTTAGCGGTAGGGTTAGGGTTAGCGATAGGGCTAGGGATAATGGTTAGGGATAGTGTTAGGGTTAGAGATAAGGATAGTTTTAAGGTTAGGGTTAGGGGTAGGGTTACGGATAGGGTTAGGGTTAGCGATAGGGATAAGGTTAGGGGTTAGGGGTAGCGATAGGTTTAGGGATAATGGTTAGGGTTAGGGGTACGGTTACAGATAGGGTTAGGGTTAGCGATAGGGTTAGGGATAATGGTTAGGGATAGTGTTAGGGTAGAGATAGGGTTAGAAATAGGGTTAAGGTTAGGGGTAGGGTTACGGATAGGGTTAGGGGTAGCGATAGGGTTAGGGATAATGGTTAGGGTTAGGGGTAGGGTTACGGATAGGGTTAGGGTTAGCAATAGGGTTAGGGGTAGGGTTACGGATAGGGTTAGGGGTAGCGATAGGGTTAGGGTTAGGGTTACGGATAGGGTTAGGGTCAGCGATAGGGTTAGGGGTAGGGTTACGGATAGGGTTAGGGTTGGCGATAGGGTTAGGGTTAGGGTTACGGATAGGGTTAGGGTTAGCGATAGGGTTAGAAATAGGGTTAAGGTTAGGGTTAGGGGGTAGGGTTATGGATAGGGTTAGGGTTAGAGATAGGGTGAGAGATAGGGTTAGGGATAGGGTTAGGGATAGGCTCAGGGACAGTAGGGTGAGGTGTAGAGTTGGCGTTAGGGTGACGATAGTGCGAGTGTTGGGGATAGGGTTAGAGGAAGGGGTTTTTTGAGCTATATTTTTAAATCAACGTTATGACTCAACTGAATATACGACAACTGAAGTCAACATATTAAAAACATGTTATAAAAATGAAACGAACAGTGCTCTTTTTTCAAGTACAAAAGGAAGTTGCTGTAAAGAGGCTTGCTTCACCGGCAAGGTATCTGAAGGAATAAACCACGTATCAGATTCACCACAAAATATAACATGTTATTTAGCAGAACTGTTCGGGGCCCGATTCACTTTCCCCGGGAAAAATGGCATGCGTGATACTATTGAGGGTGCATTTCGCGAAATGGTTGTATTGCTGCTCGCGAGCTCGTGACTATTTTGTGATCCCACGGGTTCTCACAATAAGACATGCCATAATCAGGAGGGATCACAGAAACATTTCTATAAATCCCAAATTTGGGACTGGCAAGTTCCAGTTCGCGTTATTCCTTTCGCAAAAGCCCTAAATTGAGGGAGTATTTGGATAGAAGCGGGCGGCGACAATCAGAGCTGGGCGAATAGTTTTACTACTTTGGAAGTATCTTCGAGGAACGGCGAATTAAAACAAATCGTGGCTAAAAGCCATCAAATTGAAAGGAAAGGTGATGTTCTGGCCATAATCTTGAATATCCGGGGAAAAAAGGAGACAAACCTCCGAGTGTCAACAGGCGGCGCTTTTTCGCTGTGGTTTTTGTGTGTGTGCTTTCTGTGGGCGCGTATTATGGTGTTGTGCAACCTGCCAGAGTTCAGGGCTGCACCACTACAAATAAATTCCCACAGACAGCAATGATAAATCCCCACACTTCACAAATATTTAGAAACCCACTCACAACTCTCACAGGTGTCCAGGCTGCACAGAAAAACGATGATCGACATGTCCCCTTTCATTTTCCTTTCAATTTTGGGGGGTTGACCAATGAATTTTTGAGAAATTTTCACCAGACGCAGACCACCCCTAAAATGAAGAAAATGTATCCGCCCAGAAAAGTGGCCATTTGGAAAAACCATCCCTCTGAAAAACGGCCAAATAGTGCCACTTACGGACCCGACTGCACCCAAGTTGCTCATAATTGCAAGCCCAAAATCCGGGCCGGAGGTTCAGTGCCATATTTCTCCAATTCCTCGATTTCATGACTCTCAGGACTCTCTACGATAGAATATTTTGAGTGTATAACTTTTATTAATGAACTCGGCGGACACATTTAAGGCTTTTTTGCAAGGGTGCACCCTCAGACGTGTACGGACGTACGTGTAGTCCGGGAACTCTCTCATGTTGATGTGCGCGCATTTAATTTACCAATTAAGGAGAAGCTGTCAGGGAGATTTGTGCGTAGCCCCTTGCGCATTTTGCTACATGATGCACCATTGTAGCGTTGAATTGTAATCACTCAGTCTTTGCACAGCAAAATTCTGTGCGGTATAACTTGGTTAATGGTTTTGTTATCTACGTAAATATGAACGACCAGAAGCAATTCTCTGAAATTACCAAGTGGTTAAGCTCCTGGTTATCAGATCGTCAGACGGTGGGTTCGAATCCCAGTGGTGACTTTTATTTTCCCAAAGCTTGCTGTCAGTCAGTAGCTATAAGAGACTCTAATTCACCCCCCGCCAAATACCAACAGTACCTTAGCCCTCGGGGTAAGCTCTTCTGCTGGGACTGTCCGCGAAGTCCAGGTGAGCGCCTTAGTACAGGTTCGAGACGTATGGCCGACTCGGCGGCCAGGGCTTAGGGGCTTGTCTCGTTTCCTCCCTTGCATGGTCGCTCAAACTCCTTTTTGGAGTTAAATGGATGGGCAGGGAGGAAGTGTGGTGGGCCGGGAACCCCGAGATCCCAGAAGAGTCCTATATGGAAGCCGGTAACTGCGATTTCTAGCGAATTTCAGGAGTCCGTGCGCCTGAATGCTTGGTCAACACCACATAACTTTTCGATTTTGCCCTCATCTAGTTTTTTTTTCCGGTTTTTTTTTTGGGTGGGGGGGGGGTTTATGTATTTCCTGAGCGCAAAACTACCAAGGCAATTTTCTAGGTTGAATACATGCATTTTTTTAAATCTTTAATCTGAATTTGCAACTTTTTATTTCAATACAGCTACAATTAATTTGTTTTCATGTAAACCCTCAAAATGTACCTTTCTGTCTCAGTTGACCTCGCTTTCAACTTTTGTTTCACTGTTTTCAAAGGTGCTTTAATGAATGCTTTTTTTTTTTACAACAATGAGCATTACCATATTCAAGCACAACAGCCACGCATTCCCAGTAAGGTATAGGAAGGGTTGGGGCTAGGGTTAGCGATGGGGTTAGGGATAAGGTTAGCGGTAGGGTTAGGGATAATGGTTAGGGTTAGGGGTAGGGTTACGGATAGGGTTAGGGTTAGCGATAGGGATAGGGTTAGGGTTAGCGATAGGGTTAGGGATAATGGTAAGGGATAGGGTTAGGGTTAGCGATAGGGTGAGGGATAACGGTTAGGGATAGGGTTAGTGTTAGAGATTGGGTTAGAAATAGGGTTAGGGGTAGGGTTGGGGATAAGGTTAGCGATAGGGTTAGGGATAATGGTTGGGGTTAGGGGTGGGGATAGGGTTAGGGTTAGCGGTAGGGTTAGGGTTAGCGATAGGGCTAGGGATAATGGTTAGGGATAGTGTTAGGGTTAGAGATAAGGATAGTTTTAAGGTTAGGGTTAGGGGTAGGGTTACGGATAGGGTTAGGGTTAGCGATAGGGATAAGGTTAGGGTTAGGGGTAGCGATAGGTTTAGGGATAATGGTTAGGGTTAGGGGTACGGTTACAGATAGGGTTAGGGTTAGCGATAGGGTTAGGGATAATGGTTAGGGATAGTGTTAGGGTTAGAGATAGGGTTAGAAATAGGGTTAAGGTTAGGGGTAGGGTTACGGATAGGGTTAGGGGTAGCGATAGGGTTAGGGATAATGGTTAGGGTTAGGGGTAGGGTTACGGATAGGGTTAGGGTTAGCAATAGGGTTAGGGGTAGGGTTACGGATAGGGTTAGGGTTGGCGATAGGGTTAGGGTTAGGGTTACGGATAGGGTTAGGGTTAGCGATAGGGTTAGGGGTAGGGTTACGGATAGGGTTAGGGTTGGCGATAGGGTTAGGGTTAGGGGTACGGATAGGGTTAGGGTTAGCGATAGGGTTAGAAATAGGGTTAGGATTAAGGTTAGGGTTAGGGGTAGGGTTATGGATAGGGTTAGGGTTAGAGATAGGGTGAGAGATAGGGTTAGGGATAGGGTTAGGGATAGGCTCAGGGACAGTAGGGTGAGGTGTATAGTTGGCGTTAGGGTGACGATAGTGCGATTGTTGGGGATAGGGTTAGAGAAAGGGGTTTTTTGAGCTATATTTTTAAATCAACGTTTGACTCAACTGAATATACGACAACTGAAGTCAACATATTAAAAACATGTTATAAAAATGAAACGAACAGTGCTCTTTTTTCAAGTACAAAAGGAAGTTGCTGTAAAGAGGCTTGCTTCACCGGCAAGGTATCTGAAGGAATAAACCACGTATCAGATTCACCACAAAATATAACATGTTATTTAGCAGAACTGTTCGGGGCCCGATTCACTTTCCCCCGGGAAAAATGGCATGCGTGATACTATTGAGGGTGCATTTCGCGAAATGGTTGTATTGCTGCTCGCGAGCTCGTGACTATTTTGTGATCCCACGGGTTCTCACAATAAGACATGCCATAATCAGGAGGGATCACAGAAACATTTCTATAAATCCCAAATTTGGGACTGGCAAGTTCCAGTTCGCGTTATTCCTTTCGCAAAAGCCCTAAATTGAGGGAGTATTTGGATAGAAGCGGGCGGCGACAATCAGAGCTGGGCGAATAGTTTTACTACTTTGGAAGTATCTTCGAGGAACGGCGAATTAAAACAAATCGTGGCTAAAAGCCATCAAATTGAAAGGAAAGGTGATGTTCTGGCCATAATCTTGAATATCCGGGGAAAAAAGGAGACAAACCTCCGAGTGTCAACAGGCGGCGCTTTTTCGCTGTGGTTTTTGTGTGTGTGCTTTCTGTGGGCGCGTATTATGGTGTTGTGCAACCTGCCAGAGTTCAGGGCTGCACCACTACAAATAAATTCCCACAGACAGCAATGATAAATCCCCACACTTCACAAATATTTAGAAACCCACTCACAACTCTCACAGGTGTCCAGGCTGCACAGAAAAACGATGATCGACATGTCCCCTTTCATTTTCCTTTCAATTTTGAGGGGTTGACCAATGAATTTTTGATAAATTTTCACCAGACGCAGACCACCCCTAAAATGAAGAAAATGTATCCGCCCAGAAAAGTGGCCATTTGGAAAAACCATCCCTCTGAAAAACGGCCAAATAGTGCCACTTACGGACCCGACTGCACCCAAGTTGCTCATAATTGCAAGCCCAAAATCCGGGCCGGAGGTTCAGTGCCATATTTCTCCAATTCCTCGATTTCATGACTCTCAGGACTCTCTACGATAGAATATTTTGAGTGTATAACTTTTATTAATGAACTCGGCGGACACATTTAAGGCTTTTTTGCAAGGGTGCACCCTCAGACGTGTACGGACGTACGTGTAGTCCGGGAACTCTCTCATGTTGATGTGCGCGCATTTAATTTACCAATTAAGGAGAAGCTGTCAGGGAGATTTGTGCGTAGCCCCTTGCGCATTTTGCTACATGATGCACCATTGTAGCGTTGAATTGTAATCACTCAGTCTTTGCACAGCAAAATTCTGTGCGGTATAACTTGGTTAATGGTTTTGTTATCTACGTAAATATGAACGACCAGAAGCAATTCTCTGAAATTACCAAGTGGTTAAGCTCCTGGTTATCAGATCGTCAGACGGTGGGTTCGAATCCCAGTGGTGACTTTTATTTTCCCAAAGCTTGCTGTCAGTCAGTAGCTATAAGAGACTCTAATTCACCCCCCGCCAAATACCAACAGTACCTTAGCCCTCGGGGTAAGCTCTTCTGCTGGGACTGTCCGCGAAGTCCAGGTGAGCGCCTTAGTACAGGTTCGAGACGTATGGCCGACTCGGCGGCCAGGGCTTAGGGGCTTGTCTCGTTTCCTCCCTTGCATGGTCGCTCAAACTCCTTTTGGAGTTAAATGGATGGGCAGGGAGGAAGTGTGGTGGGCCGGGAACCCCGAGATCCCAGAAGAGTCCTATATGGAAGCCGGTAACTGCGATTTCTAGCGAATTTCAGGAGTCCGTGCGCCTGAATGCTTGGTCAACACCACATAACTTTTCGATTTTGCCCTCATCTAGTTTTTTTTTCCGGTTTTTTTTTTGGGTGGGGGGGGGTTTATATATTTCCTGAGCGCAAAACTACCAAGGCAATTTTCTAGGTTGAATACATGCATTTTTTTTTAATCTTTAATCTGAATTTGCAACTTTTTATTTCAATACAGCTACAATTAATTTGTTTTCATGTAAACCCTCAAAATGTACCTTTCTGTCTCAGTTGACCTCGCTTTCAACTTTTGTTTCACTGTTTTCAAAGGTGCTTTAATGAATGCTTTTTTTTTTTACAACAATGAGCATTACCATATTCAAGCACAACAGCCACGCATTCCCAGTAAGGTATAGGAAGGGTTGGGGCTAGGGTTAGCGATGGGGTTAGGGATAAGGTTAGCGGTAGGGTTAGGGATAATGGTTAGGGTTAGGGGTAGGGTTACGGATAGGGTTAGGGTTAGCGATAGGGATAGGGTTAGGGTTAGCGATAGGGTTAGGGATAATGGTAAGGGATAGGGTTAGGGTTAGCGATAGGGTGAGGGATAACGGTTAGGGATAGGGTTAGTGTTAGAGATTGGGTTAGAAATAGGGTTAGGGGTAGGGTTGGGGATAAGGTTAGCGATAGGGTTAGGGATAATGGTTGGGGTTAGGGGTGGGGATAGGGTTAGGGTTAGCGGTAGGGTTAGGGTTAGCGATAGGGCTAGGGATAATGGTTAGGGATAGTGTTAGGGTTAGAGATAAGGATAGTTTTAAGGTTAGGGTTAGGGGTAGGGTTACGGATAGGGTTAGGGTTAGCGATAGGGATAAGGTTAGGGTTAGGGGTAGCGATAGGTTTAGGGATAATGGTTAGGGTTAGGGGTACGGTTACAGATAGGGTTAGGGTTAGCGATAGGGTTAGGGATAATGGTTAGGGATAGTGTTAGGGTTAGAGATAGGGTTAGAAATAGGGTTAAGGTTAGGGGTAGGGTTACGGATAGGGTTAGGGGTAGCGATAGGGTTAGGGATAATGGTTAGGGTTAGGGGTAGGGTTACGGATAGGGTTAGGGTTAGCAATAGGGTTAGGGGTAGGGTTACGGATAGGGTTAGGGTTGGGGATAGGGTTAGGGTTAGGGTTACGGATAGGGTTAGGGTCAGCGATAGGGTTAGGGGTAGGGTTACGGATAGGGTTAGGGTTGGCGATAGGGTTAGGGTTAGGGTTACGGATAGGGTTAGGGTTAGCGATAGGGTTAGAAATAGGGTTAGGATTAAGGTTAGGGTTAGGGGTAGGGTTATGGATAGGGTTAGGGTTAGAGATAGGGTGAGAGATAGGGTTAGGGATAGGGTTAGGGATAGGCTCAGGGACAGTAGGGTGAGGTGTATAGTTGGCGTTAGGGTGACGATAGTGCGATTGTTGGGGATAGGGTTAGAGAAAGGGGTTTTTTGAGCTATATTTTTAAATCAACGTTTGACTCAACTGAATATACGACAACTGAAGTCAACATATTAAAAACATGTTATAAAAATGAAACGAACAGTGCTCTTTTTTCAAGTACAAAAGGAAGTTGCTGTAAAGAGGCTTGCTTCACCGGCAAGGTATCTGAAGGAATAAACCACGTATCAGATTCACCACAAAATATAACATGTTATTTAGCAGAACTGTTCGGGGCCCGATTCACTTTCCCCCGGGAAAAATGGCATGCGTGATACTATTGAGGGTGCATTTCGCGAAATGGTTGTATTGCTGCTCGCGAGCTCGTGACTATTTTGTGATCCCACGGGTTCTCACAATAAGACATGCCATAATCAGGAGGGATCACAGAAACATTTCTATAAATCCCAAATTTGGGACTGGCAAGTTCCAGTTCGCGTTATTCCTTTCGCAAAAGCCCTAAATTGAGGGAGTATTTGGATAGAAGCGGGCGGCGACAATCAGAGCTGGGCGAATAGTTTTACTACTTTGGAAGTATCTTCGAGGAACGGCGAATTAAAACAAATCGTGGCTAAAAGCCATCAAATTGAAAGGAAAGGTGATGTTCTGGCCATAATCTTGAATATCCGGGGAAAAAAGGAGACAAACCTCCGAGTGTCAACAGGCGGCGCTTTTTCGCTGTGGTTTTTGTGTGTGTGCTTTCTGTGGGCGCGTATTATGGTGTTGTGCAACCTGCCAGAGTTCAGGGCTGCACCACTACAAATAAATTCCCACAGACAGCAATGATAAATCCCCACACTTCACAAATATTTAGAAACCCACTCACAACTCTCACAGGTGTCCAGGCTGCACAGAAAAACGATGATCGACATGTCCCCTTTCATTTTCCTTTCAATTTTGAGGGGTTGACCAATGAATTTTTGATAAATTTTCACCAGACGCAGACCACCCCTAAAATGAAGAAAATGTATCCGCCCAGAAAAGTGGCCATTTGGAAAAACCATCCCTCTGAAAAACGGCCAAATAGTGCCACTTACGGACCCGACTGCACCCAAGTTGCTCATAATTGCAAGCCCAAAATCCGGGCCGGAGGTTCAGTGCCATATTTCTCCAATTCCTCGATTTCATGACTCTCAGGACTCTCTACGATAGAATATTTTGAGTGTATAACTTTTATTAATGAACTCGGCGGACACATTTAAGGCTTTTTTGCAAGGGTGCACCCTCAGACGTGTACGGACGTACGTGTAGTCCGGGAACTCTCTCATGTTGATGTGCGCGCATTTAATTTACCAATTAAGGAGAAGCTGTCAGGGAGATTTGTGCGTAGCCCCTTGCGCATTTTGCTACATGATGCACCATTGTAGCGTTGAATTGTAATCACTCAGTCTTTGCACAGCAAAATTCTGTGCGGTATAACTTGGTTAATGGTTTTGTTATCTACGTAAATATGAACGACCAGAAGCAATTCTCTGAAATTACCAAGTGGTTAAGCTCCTGGTTATCAGATCGTCAGACGGTGGGTTCGAATCCCAGTGGTGACTTTTATTTTCCCAAAGCTTGCTGTCAGTCAGTAGCTATAAGAGACTCTAATTCACCCCCCGCCAAATACCAACAGTACCTTAGCCCTCGGGGTAAGCTCTTCTGCTGGGACTGTCCGCGAAGTCCAGGTGAGCGCCTTAGTACAGGTTCGAGACGTATGGCCGACTCGGCGGCCAGGGCTTAGGGGCTTGTCTCGTTTCCTCCCTTGCATGGTCGCTCAAACTCCTTTTGGAGTTAAATGGATGGGCAGGGAGGAAGTGTGGTGGGCCGGGAACCCCGAGATCCCAGAAGAGTCCTATATGGAAGCCGGTAACTGCGATTTCTAGCGAATTTCAGGAGTCCGTGCGCCTGAATGCTTGGTCAACACCACATAACTTTTCGATTTTGCCCTCATCTAGTTTTTTTTTCCGGTTTTTTTTTTGGGTGGGGGGGTTTATATATTTCCTGAGCGCAAAACTACCAAGGCAATTTTCTAGGTTGAATACATGCATTTTTTTTTAATCTTTAATCTGAATTTGCAACTTTTTATTTCAATACAGCTACAATTAATTTGTTTTCATGTAAACCCTCAAAATGTACCTTTCTGTCTCAGTTGACCTCGCTTTCAACTTTTGTTTCACTGTTTTCAAAGGTGCTTTAATGAATGCTTTTTTTTTTTACAACAATGAGCATTACCATATTCAAGCACAACAGCCACGCATTCCCAGTAAGGTATAGGAAGGGTTGGGGCTAGGGTTAGCGATGGGGTTAGGGATAAGGTTAGCGGTAGGGTTAGGGATAATGGTTAGGGTTAGGGGTAGGGTTACGGATAGGGTTAGGGTTAGCGATAGGGATAGGGTTAGGGTTAGCGATAGGGTTAGGGATAATGGTAAGGGATAGGGTTAGGGTTAGCGATAGGGTGAGGGATAACGGTTAGGGATAGGGTTAGTGTTAGAGATTGGGTTAGAAATAGGGTTAGGGGTAGGGTTGGGGATAAGGTTAGCGATAGGGTTAGGGATAATGGTTGGGGTTAGGGGTGGGGATAGGGTTAGGGTTAGCGGTAGGGTTAGGGTTAGCGATAGGGCTAGGGATAATGGTTAGGGATAGTGTTAGGGTTAGAGATAAGGATAGTTTTAAGGTTAGGGTTAGGGGTAGGGTTACGGATAGGGTTAGGGTTAGCGATAGGGATAAGGTTAGGGTTAGGGGTAGCGATAGGTTTAGGGATAATGGTTAGGGTTAGGGGTACGGTTACAGATAGGGTTAGGGTTAGCGATAGGGTTAGGGATAATGGTTAGGGATAGTGTTAGGGTTAGAGATAGGGTTAGAAATAGGGTTAAGGTTAGGGGTAGGGTTACGGATAGGGTTAGGGGTAGCGATAGGGTTAGGGATAATGGTTAGGGTTAGGGGTAGGGTTACGGATAGGGTTAGGGTTAGCAATAGGGTTAGGGGTAGGGTTACGGATAGGGTTAGGGTTGGCGATAGGGTTAGGGTTAGGGTTACGGATAGGGTTAGGGTCAGCGATAGGGTTAGGGGTAGGGTTACGGATAGGGTTAGGGTTGGCGATAGGGTTAGGGTTAGGGTTACGGATAGGGTTAGGGTTAGCGATAGGGTTAGAAATAGGGTTAGGATTAAGGTTAGGGTTAGGGGTAGGGTTATGGATAGGGTTAGGGTTAGAGATAGGGTGAGAGATAGGGATAGGGATAGGGTTAGGGATAGGCTCAGGGACAGTAGGGTGAGGTGTATAGTTGGCGTTAGGGTGACGATAGTGCGATTGTTGCGGATAGGGTTAGAGAAAGGGGTTTTTTTGAGCTATATTTTTAAATCAACGTTTGACTCAACTGAATATACGACAACTGAAGTCAACATATTAAAAACATGTTATAAAAATGAAACGAACAGTGCTCTTTTTTCAAGTACAAAAGGAAGTTGCTGTAAAGAGGCTTGCTTCACCGGCAAGGTATCTGAAGGAATAAACCACGTATCAGATTCACCACAAAATATAACATGTTATTTAGCAGAACTGTTCGGGGCCCGATTCACTTTCCCCCGGGAAAAATGGCATGCGTGATACTATTGAGGGTGCATTTCGCGAAATGGTTGTATTGCTGCTCGCGAGCTCGTGACTATTTTGTGATCCCACGGGTTCTCACAATAAGACATGCCATAATCAGGAGGGATCACAGAAACATTTCTATAAATCCCAAATTTGGGACTGGCAAGTTCCAGTTCGCGTTATTCCTTTCGCAAAAGCCCTAAATTGAGGGAGTATTTGGATAGAAGCGGGCGGCGACAATCAGAGCTGGGCGAATAGTTTTACTACTTTGGAAGTATCTTCGAGGAACGGCGAATTAAAACAAATCGTGGCTAAAAGCCATCAAATTGAAAGGAAAGGTGATGTTCTGGCCATAATCTTGAATATCCGGGGAAAAAAGGAGACAAACCTCCGAGTGTCAACAGGCGGCGCTTTTTCGCTGTGGTTTTTGTGTGTGTGCTTTCTGTGGGCGCGTATTATGGTGTTGTGCAACCTGCCAGAGTTCAGGGCTGCACCACTACAAATAAATTCCCACAGACAGCAATGATAAATCCCCACACTTCACAAATATTTAGAAACCCACTCACAACTCTCACAGGTGTCCAGGCTGCACAGAAAAACGATGATCGACATGTCCCCTTTCATTTTCCTTTCAATTTTGAGGGGTTGACCAATGAATTTTTGATAAATTTTCACCAGACGCAGACCACCCCTAAAATGAAGAAAATGTATCCGCCCAGAAAAGTGGCCATTTGGAAAAACCATCCCTCTGAAAAACGGCCAAATAGTGCCACTTACGGACCCGACTGCACCCAAGTTGCTCATAATTGCAAGCCCAAAATCCGGGCCGGAGGTTCAGTGCCATATTTCTCCAATTCCTCGATTTCATGACTCTCAGGACTCTCTACGATAGAATATTTTGAGTGTATAACTTTTATTAATGAACTCGGCGGACACATTTAAGGCTTTTTTGCAAGGGTGCACCCTCAGACGTGTACGGACGTACGTGTAGTCCGGGAACTCTCTCATGTTGATGTGCGCGCATTTAATTTACCAATTAAGGAGAAGCTGTCAGGGAGATTTGTGCGTAGCCCCTTGCGCATTTTGCTACATGATGCACCATTGTAGCGTTGAATTGTAATCACTCAGTCTTTGCACAGCAAAATTCTGTGCGGTATAACTTGGTTAATGGTTTTGTTATCTACGTAAATATGAACGACCAGAAGCAATTCTCTGAAATTACCAAGTGGTTAAGCTCCTGGTTATCAGATCGTCAGACGGTGGGTTCGAATCCCAGTGGTGACTTTTATTTTCCCAAAGCTTGCTGTCAGTCAGTAGCTATAAGAGACTCTAATTCACCCCCCGCCAAATACCAACAGTACCTTAGCCCTCGGGGTAAGCTCTTCTGCTGGGACGGGACTGTCCGCGAAGTCCAGGTGAGCGCCTTAGTACAGGTTCGAGACGTATGGCCGACTCGGCGGCCAGGGCTTAGGGGCTTGTCTCGTTTCCTCCCTTGCATGGTCGCTCAAACTCCTTTTGGAGTTAAATGGATGGGCAGGGAGGAAGTGTGGTGGGCCGGGAACCCCGAGATCCCAGAAGAGTCCTATATGGAAGCCGGTAACTGCGATTTCTAGCGAATTTCAGGAGTCCGTGCGCCTGAATGCTTGGTCAACACCACATAACTTTTCGATTTTGCCCTCATCTAGTTTTTTTTTCCGGTTTTTTTTTGGGTGGGGGGGTTTATATATTTCCTGAGCGCAAAACTACCAAGGCAATTTTCTAGGTTGAATACATGCATTTTTTTAAATCTTTAATCTGAATTTGCAACTTTTTATTTCAATACAGCTACAATTAATTTGTTTTCATGTAAACCCTCAAAATGTACCTTTCTGTCTCAGTTGACCTCGCTTTCAACTTTTGTTTCACTGTTTTCAAAGGTGCTTTAATGAATGCTTTTTTTTTTTTACAACAATGAGCATTACCATATTCAAGCACAACAGCCACGCATTCCAGTAAGGTATAGGAAGGGTTGGGGCTAGGGTTAGCGATGGGGTTAGGGATAAGGTTAGCGGTAGGGTTAGGGATAATGGTTAGGGTTAGGGGTAGGGTTGCGGATAGGGTTAGGGGTAGCGATAGGGTTAGGGATAATGGCTAGGGTTAGGGGTAGGGTTACGGATAGGGTTAGGGTTAGCAATAGGGTTGGGGGTAGGGTTGCGGATAGGGTTAGGTTTGGCGATAGGGTTAGGGTTACGGATAGGGTTAGGGTTAGCGATAGGGTTAGGGGTAGGGTTACGGATAGGGTTAGGGTTGGCGATAGGGTTAGGGTTACGGATAGGGTTAGGGTTAGCGATAGGGTTAGGGATAATGGTTAGGGATAGTGTTAGGGTTAGAGATAGGGTTAGAAATAGGGTTAGGGTTAAGGTTAGGGTTAGGGTTAGGGTTACGGATAGGGTTAGGGTTAGAGATAGGGTGAGAGATAGGGTTAGGGATAGGGTTAGGGATAGGCTCAGGGACAGTAGGGTGAGGTATATAGTTGGCGTTAGGGTGACGATAGTGCGATTGTTGGGGATAGGGTTAGAGAAAGGGGTTTTTTGAGCTATATTTTTAAAACAACGTTTGACTCAACTGAATATACGACAACTGAAGTCAACATATTAAAAACATGTTATAAAAATGAAACGAACAGTGCTCTTTTTTCAAGTACAAAAGGAAGTTGCTGTAAAGAGGCTTGCTTCACCGGCAAGGTATCTGAAGGAATAAACCACGTATCAGATTCACCACAAAATATAACATGTTATTTAGCAGAACTGTTCGGGGCCCGATTCACTTTCCCCCGGGAAAAATGGCATGCGTGATACTATTGAGGGTGCATTTCGCGAAATGGTTGTATTGCTGCTCGCGAGCTCGTGACTATTTTGTGATCCCACGGGTTCTCACAATAAGACATGCCATAATCAGGAGGGATCACAGAAACATTTCTATAAATCCCAAATTTGGGACTGGCAAGTTCCAGTTCGCGTTATTCCTTTCGCAAAAGCCCTAAATTGAGGGAGTATTTGGATAGAAGCGGGCGGCGACAATCAGAGCTGGGCGAATAGTTTTACTACTTTGGAAGTATCTTCGAGGAACGGCGAATTAAAACAAATCGTGGCTAAAAGCCATCAAATTGAAAGGAAAGGTGATGTTCTGGCCATAATCTTGAATATCCGGGGAAAAAAGGAGACAAACCTCCGAGTGTCAACAGGCGGCGCTTTTTCGCTGTGGTTTTTGTGTGTGTGCTTTCTGTGGGCGCGTATTATGGTGTAGTGCAACCTGCCAGAGTTCAGGGCTGCACCACTACAAATAAATTCCCACAGACAGTAATGATAAATCCCCACACTTCACAAATATTTAGAAACCCACTCACAACTCTCACAGGTGTCCAGGCTGCACAGAAAAACGATGATCGACATGTCCCCTTTCATTTTCCTTTCAATTTTGGGGGGTTGACCAATGAATTTTTGAGAAATTTTCACCAGACGCAGACCACCCCTAAAATGAAGAAAATGTATCCGCCCAGAAAAGTGGCCATTTGGAAAAAACCATCCCTCTGAAAAACGGCCAAATAGTGCCACTTACGGACCCGACTGCACCCAAGTTGCTCATAATTGCAAGCCCAAAATCCGGGCCGGAGGTTCAGTGCCATATTTCTCCAATTCCTCGATTTCATGACTCTCGGGACTCTCTACGATAGAATATTTTGAGTGTATAACTTTTATTAATGAACTCGGCGGACACATTTAAGGCTTTTTTGCAAGGGTGCACCCTCAGACGTGTACGGACGTACGTGTAGTCCGGGAACTCTCTCATGTTGATGTGCGCGCATTTAATTTACCAATTAAGGAGAAGCTGTCAGGGAGATTTGTGCGTAGCCCCTTGCGCATTTTGCTACATGATGCACCATTGTAGCGTTGAATTGTAATCACTCAGTCTTTGCACAGCAAAATTCTGTGCGGTATAACTTGGTTAATGGTTTTGTTATCTACGTAAATATGAACGACCAGAAGCAATTCTCTGAAATTACCAAGTGGTTAAGCTCCTGGTTATCAGATCGTCAGACGGTGGGTTCGAATCCAGTGGTGACTTTTATTTTCCCAAAGCTTGCTGTCAGTCAGTAGCTATAAGAGACTCTAATTCACCCCCCGCCAAATACCAACAGTACCTTAGCCCTCGGGGTAAGCTCTTCTGCTGGGACTGTCCGCGAAGTCCAGGTGAGCGCCTTAGTACAGGTTCGAGACGTATGGCCGACTCGGCGGCCAGGGCTTAGGGGCTTGTCTCGTTTCCTCCCTTGCATGGTCGCTCAAACTCCTTTTGGAGTTAAATGGATGGGCAGGGAGGAAGTGTGGTGGGCCGGGAACCCCGAGATCCCAGAAGAGTCCTATATGGAAGCCGGTAACTGCGATTTCTAGCGAATTTCAGGAGTCCGTGCGCCTGAATGCTTGGTCAACACCACATAACTTTTCGATTTTGCCCTCATCTAGTTTTTTTTTCCGGTTTTTTTTTTGGGTGGGGGGGGGGTTTATATATTTTCTGAGCGCAAAACTACCAAGGCAATTTTCTAGGTTGAATACATGCATTTTTTTTAATCTTTAATCTGAATTTGCAACTTTTTATTTCAATACAGCTACAATTAATTTGTTTTCATGTAAACCCTCAAAATGTACCTTTCTGTCTCAGTTGACCTCGCTTTCAACTTTTGTTTCACTGTTTTCAAAGGTGCTTTAATGAATGCTTTTTTTTTTTTACAACAATGAGCATTACCATATTCAAGCACAACAGCCACGCATTCCCAGTAAGGTATAGGAAGGGTTGGGGCTAGGGTTAGCGATGGGGTTAGGGATAAGGTTAGCGGTAGGGTTAGGGATAATGGTTGGGGTTAGGGGTAGGGTTACGGATAGGGTTAGGGGTAGCGATAGGGTTAGGGATAATGGCTAGGGTTAGGGGTAGGGTTACGGATAGGGTTAGGGTTAGCAATAGGGTTAGGGGTAGGGTTACGGATAGGGTTAGGGTTGGCGATAGGGTTAGGGTTACGGATAGGGTTAGGGTTAGCGATAGGGATAGGGTTAGGGTTAGCGATAGGGTTAGGGATAATGGTAAGGGATAGGGTTAGGGTTAGCGATAGGGTGAGGGATAACGGTTAGGGATAATGGTTAGGGATAGTGTTAGGGTTAGAGATAGGGTTAGAAATAGGGTTAGGGTTAAGGTTAGGGTTAGGGGTAGGGTTATGTATAGGGTTAGGGTTAGAGATAGGGTGAGAGATAGGGTTAGGGATAGGGTTAGGGATAGGCTCAGGGACAGTAGGGTGAGGTATATAGTTGGCGTTAGGGTGACGATAGTGCGATTGTTGGGGATAGGGTTAGAGAAAGGGGTTTTTTGAGCTATATTTTTAAATCAACGTTTGACTCAACTGAATATACGACAACTGAAGTCAACATATTAAAAACATGTTATAAAAATGAAACGAACAGTGCTCTTTTTTCAAGTACAAAAGGAAGTTGCTGTAAGAGGCTTGCTTCACCGGCAAGGTATCTGAAGGAATAAACCACGTATCAGATTCACCACAAAATATAACATGTTATTTAGCAGAACTGTTCGGGGCCCGATTCACTTTCCCCCGGGAAAAATGGCATGCGTGATACTATTGAGGGTGCATTTCGCGAAATGGTTGTATTGCTGCTCGCGAGCTCGTGACTATTTTGTGATCCCACGGGTTCTCACAATAAGACATGCCATAATCAGGAGGGATCACAGAAACATTTCTATAAATCCCAAATTTGGGACTGGCAAGTTCCAGTTTGCGTTATTCCTTTCGCAAAAGCCCTAAATTGAGGGAGTATTTGGATAGAAGCGGGCGGCGACAATCAGAGCTGGGCGAATAGTTTTACTACTTTGGAAGTATCTTCGAGGAACGGCGAATTAAAACAAATCGTGGCTAAAAGCCATCAAATTGAAAGGAAAGGTGATGTTCTGGCCATAATCTTGAATATCCGGGGAAAAAAGGAGACAAACCTCCGAGTGTCAACAGGCGGCGCTTTTTCGCTGTGGTTTTTGTGTGTGTGCTTTCTGTGGGCGCGTATTATGGTGTAGTGCAACCTGCCAGAGTTCAGGGCTGCACCACTACAAATAAATTCCCACAGACAGTAATGATAAATCCCCACACTTCACAAATATTTAGAAACCCACTCACAACTCTCACAGGTGTCCAGGCTGCACAGAAAAACGATGATCGACATGTCCCCTTTCATTTTCCTTTCAATTTTGGGGGGTTGACCAATGAATTTTTGAGAAATTTTCACCAGACGCAGACCACCCCTAAAATGAAGAAAATGTATCCGCCCAGAAAAGTGGCCATTTGGAAAAACCATCCCTCTGAAAAACGGCCAAATAGTGCCACTTACGGACCCGACTGCACCCAAGTTGCTCATAATTGCAAGCCCAAAATCCGGGCCGGAGGTTCAGTGCCATATTTCTCCAATTCCTCGATTTCATGACTCTCAGGACTCTCTACGATAGAATATTTTGAGTGTATAACTTTTATTAATGAACTCGGCGGACACATTTAAGGCTTTTTTGCAAGGGTGCACCCTCAGACGTGTACGGACGTACGTGTAGTCCGGGAACTCTCTCATGTTGATGTGCGCGCATTTAATTTACCAATTAAGGAGAAGCTGTCAGGGAGATTTGTGCGTAGCCCCTTGCGCATTTTGCTACATGATGCACCATTGTAGCGTTGAATTGTAATCACTCAGTCTTTGCACAGCAAAATTCTGTGCGGTATAACTTGGTTAATGGTTTTGTTATCTACGTAAATATGAACGACCAGAAGCAATTCTCTGAAATTACCAAGTGGTTAAGCTCCTGGCTACAGATCGTCAGACGGTGGGTTCGAATCCCAGTGGTGACTTTTATTTTCCCAAAGCTTGCTGTCAGTCAGTAGCTATAAGAGACTCTAATTCACCCCCGCCAAATACCAACAGTACCTTAGCCCTCGGGGTAAGCTCTTCTGCTGGGACTGTCCGCGAAGTCCAGGTGAGCGCCTTAGTACAGGTTCGAGACGTATGGCCGACTCGGCGGCCAGGGCTTAGGGGCTTGTCTCGTTTCCTCCCTTGCATGGTCGCTCAAACTCCTTTTGGAGTTAAATGGATGGGCAGGGAGGAAGTGTGGTGGGCCGGGAACCCCGAGATCCCAGAAGAGTCCTATATGGAAGCCGGTAACTGCGATTTCTAGCGAATTTCAGGAGTCCGTGCGCCTGAATGCTTGGTCAACACCACATAACTTTTCGATTTTGCCCTCATCTAGTTTTTTTTTCCCGTTTTTTTTTTTGGGGGGGGGGGGGGTTTTTATATATTTTCTGAGCGCAAAACTACCAAGGCAATTTTCTAGGTTGAATACATGCATTTTTTTTAATCTTTAATCTGAATTTGCAACTTTTTATTTCAATACAGCTACAATTAATTTGTTTTCATGTAAACCCTCAAAATGTACCTTTCTGTCTCAGTTGACCTCGCTTTCAACTTTTGTTTCACTGTTTTCAAAGGTGCTTTAATGAATGCTTTTTTTTTTTTACAACAATGAGCATTACCATATTCAAGCACAACAGCCACGCATTCCCAGTAAGGTATAGGAAGGGTTGGGGCTAGGGTAGCGATGGGGTTAGGGATAAGGTTAGCCGTAGGGTTAGGGATAATGGTTGGGGTTAGGGGTAGGGTTACGGATAGGGTTAGGGGTAGCGATAGGGTTAGGGATAATGGATAGGGTTAGGGGTAGGGTTACGAATAGGGTTAGGGTTAGAAATAGGGTTAGGGGTAGGGTTAAGGATAGGGTTAGGGTTGGCGATAGGGTTAGGGTTACGGATAGGGTTAGGGTTAGCGATAGGGATAGGGTTAGGGTTAGCGATAGGGTTAGGGATAATGGTAAGGGATAGGGTTAGGGTTAGCGATAGGGTGAGGGATAACGGTTAGAGATAGGGTTAGTGTTAGAGATTGGGTTAGAAATAGGGTTAGGAGTAGGGTTGGGGATAAGGTTAGCGATAGGGTTAGGGATAATGCTTGGGGTTAGGGGTGGGGATAGGGTTAGGGTTAGCGGTAGGGTTAGGGTTAGCGATAGGGCTAGGGATAATGGTTAGGGATAGTGTTAGGGTTAGAGATAAGGATAGTTTTAAAGGTTAGGGTTAGGGGTAGGGTTACGGATAGGGTTAGGGTTAGCGATAGGGATAAGGTTAGGGTTAGGGGTAGCGATAGGTTTAGGGATAATGGTTAGGGTTAGGGGTACGGTTACAGATAGGGTTAGGGTTAGCGATAGGGTTAGGGATAATGGTTAGGGATAGTGTTAGGGTTAGAGATAGGGTTAGAAATAGGGTTAAGGTTAGGGATAGGGTTACGGATAGGGTTAGGGGTAGCGATAGGGTTAGTGATAATGGTTAGGGTTAGGGGTAGGGTTACGGATAGGGGTAGGGTTAGCAATAGGGTTAGGGGTAGGGTTAGGGATAGGGTTAGGGATAGGCTCAGGGACAGTAGGGTGAGGTATATAGTTGGCGTTAGGGTGACGATAGTGCGATTGTTGGGGATAGGGTTAGAGAAAGGGGTTTTTTGAGCTATATTTTTAAATCAACGTTTGACTCAACTGAATATACGACAACTGAAGTCAACATATTAAAAACATGTTATAAAAATGAAACGAACAGTGCTCTTTTTTCAAGTACAAAAGGAAGTTGCTGTAAAGAGGCTTGCTTCACCGGCAAGGTATCTGAAGGAATAAACCACGTATCAGATTCACCACCAAAATATAACTTGTTATTTAGCAGAACTGTTCGGGGCCCGATTCACTTTCCCCCGGGAAAAATGGCATGCGTGATACTATTGAGGGTGCATTTCGCGAAATGGTTGTATTGCTGCTCGCGAGCTCGTGACTATTTTGTGATCCCACGGGTTCTCACAATAAGACATGCCATAATCAGGAGGGATCACAGAAACATTTCTATAAATCCCAAATTTGGGACTGGCAAGTTCCAGTTCGCGTTATTCCTTTCGCAAAAGCCCTAAATTGAGGGAGTATTTGGATAGAAGCGGGCGGCGACAATCAGAGCTGGGCGAATAGTTTTACTACTTTGGAAGTATCTTCGAGGAACGGCGAATTAAAACAAATCGTGGCTAAAAGCCATCAAATTGAAAGGAAAGGTGATGTTCTGGCCATAATCTTGAATATCCGGGGAAAAAAGGAGACAAACCTCCGAGTGTCAACAGGCGGCGCTTTTTCGCTGTGGTTTTTGTGTGTGTGCTTTCTGTGGGCGCGTATTATGGTGTAGTGCAACCTGCCAGAGTTCAGGGCTGCACCACTACAAATAAATTCCCACAGACAGTAATGATAAATCCCCACACTTCACAAATATTTAGAAACCCACTCACAACTCTCACAGGTGTCCAGGCTGCACAGAAAAACGATGATCGACATGTCCCCTTTCATTTTCCTTTCAATTTTGGGGGTTGACCAATGAATTTTTGAGAAATTTTCACCAGACGCAGACCACCCCTAAAATGAAGAAAATGTATCCGCCCAGAAAAGTGGCCATTTGGAAAAACCATCCCTCTGAAAAACGGCCAAATAGTGCCACTTACGGACCCGACTGCACCCAAGTTGCTCATAATTGCAAGCCCAAAATCCGGGCCGGAGGTTCAGTGCCATATTTCTCCAATTCCTCGATTTCATGACTCTCAGGACTCTCTACGATAGAATATTTTGAGTGTATAACTTTTATTAATGAACTCGGCGGACACATTTAAGGCTTTTTTGCAAGGGTGCACCCTCAGACGTGTACGGACGTACGTGTAGTCCGGGAACTCTCTCATGTTGATGTGCGCGCATTTAATTTACCAATTAAGGAGAAGCTGTCAGGGAGATTTATCCGTACCCCCTTGCGCATTTTGCTACATGATGCACCATTGTAGCGTTGAATTGTAATCACTCAGTCTTTGCACAGCAAAATTCTGTGCGGTATAACTTGGTTAATGGTTTTGTTATCTACGTAAATATGAACGACCAGAAGCAATTCTCTGAAATTACCAAGTGGTTAAGCTCCTGGCTACAGATCGTCAGACGGTGGGTTCGAATCCCAGTGGTGACTTTTATTTTCCCAAAGCTTGCTGTCAGTCAGTAGCTATAAGAGACTCTAATTCACCCCCGCCAAATACCAACAGTACCTTAGCCCTCGGGGTAAGCTCTTCTGCTGGGACTGTCCGCGAAGTCCAGGTGAGCGCCTTAGTACAGGTTCGAGACGTATGGCCGACTCGGCGGCCAGGGCTTAGGGGCTTGTCTCGTTTCCTCCCTTGCATGGTCGCTCAAACTCCTTTTGGAGTTAAATGGATGGGCAGGGAGGAAGTGTGGTGGGCCGGGAACCCCGAGATCCCAGAAGAGTCCTATATGGAAGCCGGTAACTGCGATTTCTAGCGAATTTCAGGAGTCCGTGCGCCTGAATGCTTGGTCAACACCACATAACTTTTCGATTTTGCCCTCATCTAGTTTTTTTTTCCGGTTTTTTTTTGGGGTAGGGGGGGGGGGGTTTATATATTTCTGAGCGCAAAACTACCAAGGGAATTTTCTAGGTTGAATTCATGTATTTTTTTTAATCTTTAATCTGAATTTGCAACTTTTTATTTCAATACAGCTACAATTAATTTGTTTTCATGTAAACCCTCAAAATGTACCTTTCTGTCCTCAGTTGACCTCGCTTTCAACTTTTGTTTCACTGTTTTCAAAGGTGCTTTAATGAATGCTTTTTTTTTTTTACAACAATGAGCATTACCATATTCAAGCACAACAGCCACGCATTCCCAGTAAGGTATAGGAAGGGTTGGGGCTAGGGTTAGCGATGGGGTTAGGGATAAGGTTAGCCGTAGGGTTAGGGATAATGGTTGGGGTTAGGGGTAGGGTTACGGATAGGGTTAGGGGTAGCGATAGGGTTAGGGATAATGGCTAGGGTTAGGGGTAGGGTTACGGAGAGGGGTAGGGTTAGCAATAGGGTTAGGGGTAGGGTTACGGATAGGGTTAGGGTTGGCGATAGGGTTAGGGTTACGGATAGGGTTAGGGTTAGCGATAGGGATAGGGTTAGGGTTAGCGATAGGGTTAGGGATAATGGTAAGGGATAGGGTTAGGGTTAGCGATAGGGTGAGGGATAACGGTTAGAGATAGGGTTAGTGTTAGAGATTGGGTTAGAAATAGGGTTAGGAGTAGGGGTTGGGGATAAGGTTAGCGATAGGGTTAGGGATAATGCTTGGGGTTAGGGGTGGGGAAAGGGTTAGGGTTAGCGGTAGGGTTAGGGTTAGCGATAGGGCTAGGGATAATGGTTAGGGATAGTGTTAGGGTTAGAGATAAGGATAGTTTTAAGGTTAGGGTTAGGGGTAGGGTTACGGATAGGGTTAGGGTTAGCGATAGGGATAAGGTTAGGGTTAGGGGTAGCGATAGGTTTAGGGATAATGGTTAGGGTTAGGGGTACGGTTACAGATAGGGTTAGGGTTAGCGATAGGGTTAGGGATAATGGTTAGGGATAGTGTTAGGGTTAGAGATAGGGTTAGCAATAGGGTTACGGTTAGGGGTAGGGTTACGGCTAGGGTTCGGGGTAGCGCTAGGGTTAGGGATAATGGTTAGGGTACGGGGTAGGGTTACGGATAGGGTTACGGGTTAGCCACTAGGGTTAGGGGTAGGGTTAGGGATAGGGTTAGGGATAGGCTCCGGGACAGTAGGGTGCGGTATATCGTTGGCGTTACGGGTGACGATCGTGCGATTGTTGGGGATACGGGTTAGAGAAAGGGGTTTTTTGAGCTATATTTTTAAATCAACGTTTGACTCAACTGAATATACGACAACTGAAGTCAACATATTAAAAACATGTTATAAAAATGAAACGAACAGTGCTCTTTTTTCAAGTATAAAAGGAAGTTGCTGTAAAGAGGCTTGCTTCACCGGCAAGGTATCTGAAGGAATAAACCACGTATCAGATTCACCACAAAATATAACATGTTATTTAGCAGAACTGTTCGGGGCCCGATTCACTTTCCCCCGGGAAAAATGGCATGCGTGATACTATTGAGGGTGCATTTCGCGAAATGGTTGTATTGCTGCTCGCGAGCTCGTGACTATTTTGTGATCCCACGGGTTCTCACAATAAGACATGCCATAATCAGGAGGGATCACAGAAACATTTCTATAAATCCCAAATTTGGGACTGGCAAGTTCCAGTTCGCGTTATTCCTTTCGCAAAAGCCCTAAATTGAGGGAGTATTTGGATAGAAGCGGGCGGCGACAATCAGAGCTGGGCGAATAGTTTTACTACTTTGGAAGTATCTTCGAGGAACGGCGAATTAAAACAAATCGTGGCTAAAAGCCATCAAATTGAAAGGAAAGGTGATGTTCTGGCCATAATCTTGAATATCCGGGGAAAAAAGGAGACAAACCTCCGAGTGTCAACAGGCGGCGCTTTTTCGCTGTGGTTTTTGTGTGTGTGCTTTCTGTGGGCGCGTATTATGGTGTAGTGCAACCTGCCAGAGTTCAGGGCTGCACCACTACAAATAAATTCCCACAGACAGTAATGATAAATCCCCACACTTCACAAATATTTAGAAACCCACTCACAACTCTCACAGGTGTCCAGGCTGCACAGAAAAACGATGATCGACATGTCCCCTTTCATTTTCCTTTCAATTTTGGGGGGTTGACCAATGAATTTTTGAGAAATTTTCACCAGACGCAGACCACCCCTAAAATGAAGAAAATGTATCCGCCCAGAAAAGTGGCCATTTGGAAAAACCATCCCTCTGAAAAACGGCCAAATAGTGCCACTTACGGACCCGACTGCACCCAAGTTGCTCATAATTGCAAGCCCAAAATCCGGGCCGGAGGTTCAGTGCCATATTTCTCCAATTCCTCGATTTCATGACTCTCGGGACTCTCTACGATAGAATATTTTGAGTGTATAACTTTTATTAATGAACTCGGCGGACACATTTATTTTTGCAAGGGTGCACCCTCAGACGTGTACGGACGTACGTGTAGTCCGGGAACTCTCTCATGTTGATGTGCGCGCATTTAATTTACCAATTAAGGAGAAGCTGTCAGGGAGATTTGTGCGTAGCCCCTTGCGCATTTTGCTACATGATGCACCATTGTAGCGTTGAATTGTAATCACTCAGTCTTTGCACAGCAAAATTCTGTGCGGTTAATGGTTTTGTTATCTACGTAAATATGAACGACCAGAAGCAATTCTCTGAAATTACCAAGTGGTTAAGCTCCTGGTTATCAGATCGTCAGACGGTGGGTTCGAATCCCAGTGGTGACTTTTATTTTCCCAAAGCTTGCTGTCAGTCAGTAGCTATAAGAGACTCTAATTCACCCCCGCCAAATACCAACAGTACCTTAGCCCTCGGGGTAAGCTCTTCTGCTGGGACTGTCCGCGAAGTCCAGGTGAGCGCCTTAGTACAGGTTCGAGACGTATGGCCGACTCGGCGGCCAGGGCTTAGGGGCTTGTCTCGTTTCCTCCCTTGCATGGTCGCTCAAACTCCTTTTGGAGTTAAATGGATGGGCAGGGAGGAAGTGTGGTGGGCCGGGAACCCCGAGATCCCAGAAGAGTCCTATATGGAAGCCGGTAACTGCGATTTCTAGCGAATTTCAGGAGTCCGTGCGCCTGAATGCTTGGTCAACACCACATAACTTTTCGATTTTGCCCTCATCTAGTTTTTTTTTCCGGTTTTTTTTTGGGTGGGGGGGGTTTATATATTTCCTGAGCGCAAAACTACCAAGGCAATTTTCTAGGTTGAATACATGCATTTTTTTAATCTTTAATCTGAATTTGCAACTTTTTATTTCAATACAGCTACAATTAATTTGTTTTCATGTAAACCCTCAAAATGTACCTTTCTGTCTCAGTTGACCTCGCTTTCAACTTTTGTTTCACTGTTTTCAAAGGTGCTTTAATGAATGCTTTTTTTTTTTACAACAATGAGCATTACCATATTCAAGCACAACAGCCACGCATTCCCAGTAAGGTATAGGAAGGGTTGGGGCTAGGGTTAGCGATGGGGTTAGGGATAAGGTTAGCGGTAGGGTTAGGGATAATGGTTGGGGTTAGGGGTAGGGTTACGGATAGGGTTAGGGGTAGCGATAGGGTTAGGGATAATGGCTAGGGTTAGGGGTAGGGTTACGGATAGGGTTAGGGTTAGCAATAGGGTTAGGGGTAGGGTTACGGATAGGGTTAGGGTTGGCGATAGGGTTAGGGTTTAGGGTTACGGATAGGGTTAGGGTTAGCGATAGGGTTAGGGGTAGGGTTACGGATAGGGTTAGGGTTGGCGATAGGGTTAGGGTTACGGATAGGGTTAGGGTTAGCGATAGGGTTAGGGATAATGGTTAGGGATAGTGTTAGGGTTAGAGATAGGGTTAGAAATAGGGTTAGGGTTAAGGTTAGGGTTCGCGATAGGGTTAGGGTTACGGATAGGGTTAGGGTTAGCGATAGGGTGAGAGATAGGGTTAGGGATAGGGTTAGGGATAGGCTCAGGGACAGTAGGGTGAGGTATATAGTTGGCGTTAGGGTGACGATAGTGCGATTGTTGGGGATAGGGTTAGAGAAAGGGGTTTTTTGAGCTATATTTTTAAATCAACGTTTGACTCAACTGAATATACGACAACTGAAGTCAACATATTAAAAACATGTTATAAAAATGAAACGAACAGTGCTCTTTTTTCAAGTACAAAAGGAAGTTGCTGTAAAGAGGCTTGCTTCACCGGCAAGGTATCTGAAGGAATAAACCACGTATCAGATTCACCACAAAATATAACATGTTATTTAGCAGAACTGTTCGGGGCCCGATTCACTTTCCCCCGGGAAAAATGGCATGCGTGATACTATTGAGGGTGCATTTCGCGAAATGGTTGTATTGCTGCTCGCGAGCTCGTGACTATTTTGTGATCCCACGGGTTCTCACAATAAGACATGCCATAATCAGGAGGGATCACAGAAACATTTCTATAAATCCCAAATTTGGGACTGGCAAGTTCCAGTTCGCGTTATTCCTTTCGCAAAAGCCCTAAATTGAGGGAGTATTTGGATAGAAGCGGGCGGCGACAATCAGAGCTGGGCGAATAGTTTTACTACTTTGGAAGTATCTTCGAGGAACGGCGAATTAAAACAAATCGTGGCTAAAAGCCATCAAATTGAAAGGAAAGGTGATGTTCTGGCCATAATCTTGAATATCCGGGGAAAAAAGGAGACAAACCTCCGAGTGTCAACAGGCGGCGCTTTTTCGCTGTGGTTTTTGTGTGTGTGCTTTCTGTGGGCGCGTATTATGGTGTAGTGCAACCTGCCAGAGTTCAGGGCTGCACCACTACAAATAAATTCCCACAGACAGTAATGATAAATCCCCACACTTCACAAATATTTAGAAACCCACTCACAACTCTCACAGGTGTCCAGGCTGCACAGAAAAACGATGATCGACATGTCCCCTTTCATTTTCCTTTCAATTTTGGGGGGTTGACCAATGAATTTTTGAGAAATTTTCACCAGACGCAGACCACCCCTAAAATGAAGAAAATGTATCCGCCCAGAAAAGTGGCCATTTGGAAAAACCATCCCTCTGAAAAACGGCCAAATAGTGCCACTTACGGACCCGACTGCACCCAAGTTGCTCATAATTGCAAGCCCAAAATCCGGGCCGGAGGTTCAGTGCCATATTTCTCCAATTCCCTCGATTTCATGACTCTCAGGACTCTCTACGATAGAATATTTTGAGTGTATAACTTTTATTAATGAACTCGGCGGACACATTTAAGGCTTTTTTGCAAGGGTGCACCCTCAGACGTGTACGGACGTACGTGTAGTCCGGGAACTCTCTCATGTTGATGTGCGCGCATTTAATTTACCAATTAAGGAGAAGCTGTCAGGGAGATTTGTGCGTAGCCCCTTGCGCATTTTGCTACATGATGCACCATTGTAGCGTTGAATTGTAATCACTCAGTCTTTGCACAGCAAAATTCTGTGCGGTATAACTTGGTTAATGGTTTTGTTATCTACGTAAATATGAACGACCAGAAGCAATTCTCTGAAATTACCAAGTGGTTAAGCTCCTGGTTATCAGATCGTCAGACGGTGGGTTCGAATCCCAGTGGTGACTTTTATTTTCCCAAAGCTTGCTGTCAGTCAGTAGCTATAAGAGACTCTAATTCACCCCCGCCAAATACCAACAGTACCTTAGCCCTCGGGGTAAGCTCTTCTGCTGGGACTGTCCGCGAAGTCCAGGTGAGCGCCTTAGTACAGGTTCGAGACGTATGGCCGACTCGGCGGCCAGGGCTTAGGGGCTTGTCTCGTTTCCTCCCTTGCATGGTCGCTCAAACTCCTTTTGGAGTTAAATGGATGGGCAGGGAGGAAGTGTGGTGGGCCGGGAACCCCGAGATCCCAGAAGAGTCCTATATGGAAGCCGGTAACTGCGATTTCTAGCGAATTTCAGGAGTCCGTGCGCCTGAATGCTTGGTCAACACCACATAACTTTTCGATTTTGCCCTCATCTAGTTTTTTTTTCCGGTTTTTTTTTGGGTGGGGGGGGGTTTATATATTTCCTGAGCGCAAAACTACCAAGGCAATTTTCTAGGTTGAATACATGCATTTTTTTTAATCTTTAATCTGAATTTGCAACTTTTTATTTCAATACAGCTACAATTAATTTGTTTTCATGTAAACCCTCAAAATGTACCTTTCTGTCTCAGTTGACCTCGCTTTCAACTTTTGTTTCACTGTTTTCAAAGGTGCTTTAATGAATGCTTTTTTTTTTTTACAACAATGAGCATTACCATATTCAAGCACAACAGCCACGCATTCCCAGTAAGGTATAGGAAGGGTTGGGGCTAGGGTTAGCGATGGGGTTAGGGATAAGGTTAGCGGTAGGGTTAGGGATAATGGTTGGGGTTAGGGGTAGGGTTACGGATAGGGTTAGGGGTAGCGATAGGGTTAGGGATAATGGCTAGGGTTAGGGGTAGGGTTACGGATAGGGTTAGGGTTAGCAATAGGGTTAGGGGTAGGGTTACGGATAGGGTTAGGGTTGGCGATAGGGTTAGGGTTAGGGTTACGGATAGGGTTAGGGTTAGCGATAGGGTTAGGGGTAGGGTTACGGATAGGGTTAGGGTTGGCGATAGGGTTAGGGTTACGGATAGGGTTAGGGTTAGCGATAGGGTTAGGGATAATGGTTAGGGATAGTGTTAGGGTTAGAGATAGGGTTAGAAATAGGGTTAGGGTTAAGGTTAGGGTTGGCGATAGGGTTAGGGTTACGGATAGGGTTAGGGTTAGCGATAGGGTGAGAGATAGGGTTAGGGATAGGGTTAGGGATAGGCTCAGGGACAGTAGGGTGAGGTATATAGTTGGCGTTAGGGTGACGATAGTGCGATTGTTGGGGATAGGGTTAGAGAAAGGGGTTTTTTGAGCTATATTTTTAAATCAACGTTTGACTCAACTGAATATACGACAACTGAAGTCAACATATTAAAAACATGTTATAAAAATGAAACGAACAGTGCTCTTTTTTTCAAGTACAAAAGGAAGTTGCTGTAAAGAGGCTTGCTTCACCGGCAAGGTATCTGAAGAAATAAACCACGTATCAGATTCACCACAAAATATAACATGTTATTTAGCAGAACTGTTCGGGGCCCGATTCACTTTCCCCCGGGAAAAATGGCATGCGTGATACTATTGAGGGTGCATTTCGCGAAATGGTTGTATTGCTGCTCGCGAGCTCGTGACTATTTTGTGATCCCACGGGTTCTCACAATAAGACATGCCATAATCAGGAGGGATCACAGAAACATTTCTATAAATCCCAAATTTGGGACTGGCAAGTTCCAGTTCGCGTTATTCCTTTCGCAAAAGCCCTAAATTGAGGGAGTATTTGGATAGAAGCGGGCGGCGACAATCAGAGCTGGGCGAATAGTTTTACTACTTTGGAAGTATCTTCGAGGAACGGCGAATTAAAACAAATCGTGGCTAAAAGCCATCAAATTGAAAGGAAAGGTGATGTTCTGGCCATAATCTTGAATATCCGGGGAAAAAAGGAGACAAACCTCCGAGTGTCAACAGGCGGCGCTTTTTCGCTGTGGTTTTTGTGTGTGTGCTTTCTGTGGGCGCGTATTATGGTGTAGTGCAACCTGCCAGAGTTCAGGGCTGCACCACTACAAATAAATTCCCACAGACAGTAATGATAAATCCCCACACTTCACAAATATTTAGAAACCCACTCACAACTCTCACAGGTGTCCAGGCTGCACAGAAAAACGATGATCGACA
>NW_028257798.1:35000-42322 GCF_054643075.1 Acanthaster planci | reverse complement strand
GGTGACAGAGTCTCGCAGCGGGGGCCGGACGGGCGACGTCGCGGGGGCGCCCGCTGAGGAGATCTGAAACGGACTGGGTGTTGGGGGGAAAAAAGGGATCTCCGGTGCGACCCGACTCGGGCGCAGAAACCGACTCGGCCCCACCGGCGAGCGAGCGCCGGGACGGGCGGCCCGGGCCGCGAGGTCGAGGGGGCCGGCCCCCCACCTGACTTGAAATTCCGGGTCGGCGGTGTGTCCCGCAGGTGGGCAATGACGCAGCGGCGCAGGGGAGGCGAGTTGCCAGGTCGGTCCCGGTGCCCCGCCGCGAGGGGCCGCGGGGCGGGCGGGGACCGGTCAGGCCGCGGGCGCCGGACGGGCGGCCTCGCGCGGGCGCCCGCTGGAGAGATCTCCCCGGGACTCGGTGTTTTGAGAAATGTGGGATCTCCGGTCTCGACCCGACTCGGGCGCAGAAACCGACTCGGCCCCACCGGGGAGCGGGCGGCCGTGACGGCCTGCCCGGCCGCGAGGCCGAGGGGTCCGGCCCCCCGACCCGACTTGAAATCCCGGGTCGGCGGCGTGTCCCGCAGGAGGGCTCGCCGGTAGCGACGGGATGAGCTGCTGGGCGGCGAGTCTCAGTGGGCCGCCCCCAACTGACTGGAAATCCTGGGTTGGCGGCATACCCCGCAGGAGGGCTCAGAGGGAACGGCGGCGGGGTGGCGAGTTGCCAAGTCGGTCCCGGCGCCGGAGTCTCGCAGCGGGAGCCGGACGGGCGACGTGGCGGGGGCGCCCGCTGAGGAGATCTTCAACGGACTGGGTGTTGGGGGGAAAAAAGGGATCTCCGGTGCGACCCGACTCGGGCGCAGAAACCGACTCGGCCCCACCGGCGAGCGAGCGCCGGGACGGGCGGCCCGGGCCGCGAGGTCGAGGGGGCCGGCCCCCCACCTGACTTGAAATTCCGGGTCGGCGGTGTGTCCCGCAGGTGGGCAATGACGCAGCGGCGCAGGGGAGGCGAGTTGCCAGGTCGGTCCCGGTGCCCCGCCGCGAGGGGCCGCGGGGCGGGCGGGGACCGGTCAGGCCGCGGGCGCCGGACGGGCGGCCTCGCGCGGGCGCCCGCTGAAGATTTCCTCTTGGGACTTGGCGTTTCGCGAAATGCGGGATCTCCGGTCTCGACCCGACTCGGGCGCAAAAACCGACTCGGCCCCACCGGCGAGCGGGCGGCCGTGACGGGCTGCCGGGCCGCGAGGCTCAGGGGGCCGGCCCCCCACCTGACTTGAAAAGCGGGGTCGGCGGCCTGTCCCGCAGGAGGGCTACGGCGCAGCGGCGCAGGGCCGGCGAGTTGCCAGGTCGGTCCCGGTGTCCCGCCGCGAGGGGCCGCGGGGCGGGCGGGGACCGGTCGGGCCGCGGGTGCCGGGCGGGCGGCGTTGCGGAGGCGCCCGCTGAAGATTTCCTCTTGGGACTCGGCGTTTCGCGAAATGCGGGATCTCCGGTCTCGACCCGACTCGGGCGCAAAAACCGACTCGGCCCCACCGGCGAGCGGGCTGCCGTGACGGGCTGCCCGGCCGCGAGTCTCAGGGGGCCGGCCCCCCACCTGACTGGAAAAGCGGGGTCGGGGGTGCAGCCCGCAGGAGGGCTACGGCGCAGCGGCGCCGGGGCGGCGAGTTGCCAGGTCGGTCCCGGTGTCCCGCCGCGAGGGGCCGCGGGGCGGGCGGGGACCGGTCCCGCCGAGGGTGCCGGGCGGGCGGCGTGGCGGGGGCGCCCGCTGGAGAGATCTTCCCGGGACTCGGTGTTCCTCACAAATGTGGGATCTCCGGGTTCGAGCCGACTCGGGCGCAAAAACCGACTCGGCCCCACCGGCGAGCGAGCGCCGGGACGGGCGGCCCGGCCGCAAGGCCGAGGTGTCCGGCCCCCCGACCCGACTTGAAATCCCGGGTCGGCGGCGTGTCCCGCAGGAGGGCCCGCCGGTAGCGACGGGATGAGCTGCTGGGCGGCGAGTCTCAGTGGGCCGCCCCCAACTGCCTCGAAATCCCGGGTTGGCGGCATACCCCGCAGGAGGGCTCCGGGGGAGCGGCAGCGGGGTGGCGAGTTGCCAAGTCGGTCCCGGTGACAGAGTCTCGCAGCGGGAGCCGGACGGGCGACGTGGCGGGGGGCGCCCGCTGAGGAGATCTTAAACGGACTGGGTGTTCGGCCAAAGGCTGGATCTCCGGTCTCGAGCCGACTCGGGCGCAAAAACCGGTTCGGCCCCACCGGCGAGCGGGCGCCGTGACGGGCGGCTTCGCTCGGGCGCCCGCTGGAGAGATCTCCCCGGGAGTCGGTGTTTTGAGAAATGTCGAATCTCCGGTCTCGACCCGACTCGGGCGCAGAAACCGACTCGGCCCCACCGGCGAGCGCCGGGACGGGCCGCCGGGCTAGGCGGGCCGAGAGGGCCGCCCCCGGCCCACTTGAAAAGCGGGGTGGGCGGTACAGCCGGCAGGAGGGCTCTGGGGGAGCGGCGGGGCGGACGGCCGGGCGGGGAGGGACCGGGGCCTCCGGCCCGGGGCAGCAGTCTCGCAGCGGGCGGCGACGGTCCCGCCGCGGGCGCCGGACGGGCGGCGTGGCGTGGCGCCCCGCTGGAGTTTTCTTCCATGGACTTGGTGGTCCGAGAAAAGTCGGATCTCCGGTTTCGACCCGACTCGGGCGCAAAAACCGACTCGTCCCCACCCGCGAACGCCGGGACGGGCCGCCGGGCTCGCCAGGCCGAGAGGGCCGCCCCCGGCCCACTGGAAAGGCGGGGTGGGCGGTACAGCCGGCAGGAGGGCTCTGGGGGAGCGGCGGGGCGGGCGGCCGGGCGGGGAGGGACCGGGGCCTCCGGCCCGGGGCAGCAGTCTCGCAGCGGGCGGCGACGGTCCCGCCGCGGGCGCCGGACGGGCGGCGTGGCGTGGCGCCCCGCTGGACTTATCTTCCTCGGACTTGGTGGTCCGCGAAATGTCGGATCTCCGGTTTCGGCCCGACTCGGGCGCAAAAACCGACTCGTCCCCACCCGCGAACGCCGGGACGGGCCGCCGGGCTCGCCAGGCCGAGAGGGCCGCCCCCGGCCCACTGGAAAGGCGGGGTGGGCGGTACAGCCGGCAGGAGGGCTCTGGGGGAGCGGCGGGGCGGGCGGCCGGGCGGGGAGGGACCGGGGCCTCCGGCCCGGGGCAGCAGTCTCGCAGCGGGCGGCGACGGTCCCGCCGCGGGCGCCGGACGGGCGGCGTGGCGTGGCGCCCCGCTGGACTTTTCTTCCTCGGACTTGGTGGTCCGCGAAATGTCGGATCTCCGGTTTCGGCCCGACTCGGGCGCAAAAACCGACTCGTCCCCACCCGCGAACGCCGGGACGGGCCGCCGGGCTCGCCAGGCCGAGAGGGCCGCCCCCGGCCCACTGGAAAGGCGGGGTGGGCGGTACAGCCGGCAGGAGGGCTCTGGGGGAGCGGCGGGGCGGGCGGCCGGGCGGGGAGGGACCGGGGCCTCCGGCCCGGGGCAGCAGTCTCGCAGCGGGCGGCGACGGTCCCGCCGCGGGCGCCGGACGGGCGGCGTGGCGTGGCGCCCCGCTGGACTTTTCTTCCTCGGACTTGGTGGTCCGCGAAATGTCGGATCTCCGGTTTCGACCCGACTCGGGCGCAAAAACCGACTCGTCCCCACCCGCGAACGCGTCATAGAGGCACCCCGGCCCTCGAGAGCGTCTCTCGTCGGGGTCTGTTGGGCCCGAAACGTGCGTATTTCAATGAGAGCGTTTTGGACCTTAACCCCCACTCCCTGGTTTGCCTATTTATAGGGGGGAGGGTGTCTCCGTCAGCAGGGCCAAAATTTGACCGGCCCCGATCCGATTTCCTGGCCCGTCCCAGGCCCGCCGCCGGCGGCGCGCGGCACGCCGCCGGGCCCGGCGGCCCCGGCCCGGCCTGAGAAATCCCCCCGACGGTGCGGCGAAGGAGACACCGGCCGGCCGGGCGGCGGGCCCGCTGGCCCGAGGGGACCCGCGGTGCCTCGCGGTGAATTCCCGTCCGGTGAAAACCGCACGCGGCCCCGCTGAGGCCGTGCGTTTCCGACACGACCGAGCCCCTAGCTCGGGAGCCCGGCTCCCCGGCGACGGCACGGTGGGTGCGGCGCGGTGAATTGCCCTCTCGGGAAAACCGCCGCAGCCGCGCGTCGCCGGCCCAAAGCCGTGCGTTTCCGACACGATTCCCCCGCCGATCCCGGCGGGGCGGGGCGGGTGGTGCGAGCTCAGCTCCGGCCGCCAGCAGGCGGGGCAGCCACGCGTCGTCCGTTTCGAGCCGTGCATTTCCGACACGACCGAGCCCCGAGCTCGAGAGCCCGGCTCCCCGGCGGCGGCACGGTGAATTGCCGTCCCGGCAAAACCGCCGCAGCCGCGCGTCGCCCGGCCAAAGCCGTGCGTTTCCGACACGACCGAGGCCCCGAGCTCCGGGGCGGTGCGGTGAACGGAATGACGTTGGCCGGCCCCCGGAACGGGCAACCGCTGGTGCGGTAGTAGGGAATTAGAGCAGCCTTCCCAGCCCGGGGCGGCCGTAGCCGCCGTAATAACGGAGATCCTCTGCCCGCTTTTCGGCCATTGTTCTGGGCCCACGCTCGAGCGAACACGGTGAAAGAAGGCAGACCCGCGTATATGGTAATCGGCCTTTGTCTGTCGCCCGGCAACGAAAAGACCGATTTTGCATCACAAACGCGGGCTTCACAATGGTCCCCGCTTATAAAAAGAGGCAGCGGGAATGCGGAAGCTTCAGTAGAGCCGCATGCCACCGAACAAGTGGGGAGAGCAGTGTCTGTAGTGTTCCGTCGTCTGGTTGTTCGTCGAAGCTCGGTCGGTGCTGCGCGGTGAATTGGCGTCCTGTGGGAAAACCGCCGCAGCCGCGCGTCGTCCCCTTCAAGCCGTGCATTTCCGACACCGTGGAGGCTCCACAGCGGTTCCTCGGGCGAAACCGGCTCCGGAGCGGCGGGACGGTCGGCCCGGCGCGGTGCATCGTCATCCTCGGGTAAAACCGCCGCACGTCCTCCGCCTCAAGCCGTGCATTTCCGACACGCTTCCCCGGGCGAAAACGGCGCCGGGCCGGCGGGGGCTGGTGGTGCGGCGCGGCCGACTGCCGTCTCGGGGAGGAAAAAAAAAACACCGCCGCAGCCCCACGCGGCCCCCCTAAAGCCGTGCATTTCCGACACGCCTCCCCGGGCGAAAACGGCTGGAGGCCGGCGGGGCGGGTGGTGCGGCGCGGTGAATCGCCTTCCTCGGAAATCCTGGTCCGAGAGGTTCGGATGTCCGAAGTCGCCCGCGGAGAGCGGGCCGGGCGCCTCCGGGCCTGCCGTCCGTCGGCTCGCCGGCCCACCCAAGGCCTCCGAGAGGGCTTTGCGCCGGGACAGGTTGGGCCCGAAACGTGCGTATTTCAATGAGAGCGTTTTGGACCTTAACCCCCACTCCCTGGTTTGCCTATTTATAGGGGGGAGGATGGTCTCGAGCCAGATATCAGTACAGCCCATCCCATCGTCCACACGATGCGGCCATTCCCGCACGGCGGAGCCCAAGGCACCGGAGCGATTCCCCCTCGGGTCTGGACGAGCCCGGCTCCGGAGCGGCGGGGACTGGTGCTGCGGGGCGGCCGATTGCCGTCCTGGCGGAAAAAAAAACTCGCCGCAGCCGCACGCGGCCCCCCTTAAGCCGTGCATTTCCGACACGCCTCCCGGGACGAAAACGGCTTGAGGCCGGCGGGGCGGGTGGTGCGGCGCGGTGAATCGCCTTCTTCGGAAAACCTGGTCCGAGAGGTTCGGATGTCCGGGGTCGCCCGCGGAGAGCGGGCCGGGCGCCTCCGGGCCTGCCGTCAATCGGCTCGCCGGCCCACCCAAGGCCCCTGAGAGGGCTTTGCGCCGGGACAGGTTGGGCCCAAAACGTGCGTATTTCAATGAGAGCATTTTGGACCTTAACCCCCACTCCCTGGTTTGCCTATTTATAGGGGGAGGGTGGTCTCGAGCTCCGATCGAGCTGCCTTGAATCAGTACAGCCATATATTGTCCATACAGTCTATAGAGATTCCCACGCGGTTGAGCCGGAGCCTTCGGTGCTATTCCCCCTGGGGTCTGGACAAGCCCCGCACCGGAGAGACCCGGCACGGGAGGTGCGGAACAAAAGTGGCGGCCCGCCGCCCCGCCGGGAGGCCCTCCGGGCGCTCCGCTAACGGCGTTACTCGGCGCGGCCGGCCGACCCTTCTTGCCCGGAAGAGCGTCGGCCAGGCCCGCCCGGCCTTGCCGAGGAGGTGTCGGACAGGCCGATCCCGGGCCGCTTCCGGCCCTGCCGGAGAGACCCGGGACGGGAGGTGCGGAACAAAAAGTGGCGGTCCGCCGCCCCGCCGGGAGGCCCTCCGGGCGCTCCGCCAACGGCGTTACTCGGCGCGGCCGGCCGACCCTTCTTGCCCGGAAGAGCGTCGGCCAGGCCCGCCCGGCCTTGCTTAGAGGTGTCGAAGAGGCCGCTCCCGGGCCGCGGCCGGCCCTGCCGGAGAGACCCGGGACGGGAGGTGCGGAGAAAAAAGTGGCGGTCCGCCGCCCCGCCGGGAGGCCCGCCGGGCGCTCCGCCAACGGCGTTACTCGGCGCGGCCGGCCGACCCTTCTTGCCCGGAAGAGCGTCGGCCAGGCCCGCCCGGCCTTGCTGAAGAGGTGTGGGAAAGGTCGCTCCCGGGGTCGCCGTTTCTGCCGGACCCCGGGACGGGAGGTGCGATGGTGCAGCCCGGCCCGCTGCGGACGAGCGAGCGGGAAGAGAGCGAGGGAGAGAGAGGGGAGCCAGGACCCCTCGGAGAGCGGCGGGCTCTCCGCTGCCCCCGAGCAGCAACATCTGCGAGGTCCGGATTGGCCCGGCAGCTTCCGCGGAGCGGAGGGACCGGCCCGCCCTGGGGCGGGTCGCACCCGACCTCCGCCGGGTCCCGGCAGCCCAAGGCGCACTGACGTCGCTCGGCGGCGTCCCAGGCCCGGAGAGCCGGCCAGGCAGCGGCCCCCCGCGGCCGGAGCCGCGAGCGATCCCGCGGCACGCCCGCCGAGCAGGCGGCGGGCGGCGCCCCGCGGTCGCGCCGAGCCGCAGCCCCGGCGGCGGCAGGCAGGATCCCCGATCGGGGACCCCCCAGACGGAGGGAGCTCAAGCCGGGCCAGCCTCCCCGGCTGGTCCGGCCGCCCCCTCCGGGATCGAGGCGAGAGGAGGCCGGCGCACCGGGACGGCGGGCGGCATTCCAGCGGCCGCCCGCGCGCCCGGGGGAAGGAGAGGAAGCGCCGCCCCGGCCGGGCCGGAGAGGGCGAGGGACCGGCGGCGGGCCGGAGGGAGCGGAGGCCCGGCGGCGAACCAGAGC
>NW_028257798.1:20000-27500 GCF_054643075.1 Acanthaster planci | reverse complement strand
CGGGCGCCGGACGGGCGGCGTTGAGTGGGCGCCCGCTGGAGACATCCCCCGGGACTCGGTGTTTTGAGAAGTGGGGGATCTCCGGGATCGACCCGACTCGGGCGCAGAAACCGACTCGGCCCCACCGGCGAGCGGGCGGCGGGACGGGCAGCGGGGCCGCGAGGCCGAGGGGTCCGGCCCCCCGACCTGACTTGAAAAGCGGGGTCGGCGGCGTGTCCCGCAGGAGGGCCCGCCGGGAGAGACGGCGGAGCGAGCCGGCGCACGCCCGGCGGCCCGGGACGAGCTGCTGGGCGGCGGGTCCCGGGGGCCGCCCCCAACTGACTTGAAATCCCGGGTTCGGCGGTATACCCCGCAGGAGGGCTCTGGGGGAGCAGCGCCGGGGTGGCGAGTTGCCAAGTCGGTCCCGGTGACAGAGTCTGGCAGCGGGCGGGGACCGGTCAGGCCGCGGGCGCCGGACGGGCGGCCTCGCGGGGGCGCCCGCCGAGGAGATCTCGCCGGGACTGAGTGTTTTGAGAAATGTCGGATCTCCGGTATCCACCCGACTCGGGCGCAAAAACCGACTCGGCCCCACCGGCGAGCGGGCGCCGGACGGGCGGCGTTGCGCTGGCGCCCGCTGAAGAGATCTTGCCGGGACTCGGTGTTTTAAGAAATGGGAGATCTCCGGTTTCGACCCGACTCGGGCGCAGAAACCGACTCGGCCCCACCGGCGAGCGGGCGGCGGGACGGGCCGCGGGGCCGAGGGGTCCGGCCCCCCGACCTGACTTGAAATCCCGGGTTGGCGGTGTGTCCCGCAGGCGGGCTCGCCGGTAGCGACGGGATGAGCTGCTGGGCGGCGAGTCTCGGGGGGCCGCCCCCGACCGACTGGAAATCCCGGGTTGCCAGCGTACCCCGCAGGAGGGCTCGGGGGGAGCGGCGGCGGGGTGGCGAGTTGCCAAGTCGGTCCCGGTGACAGAGTCTCGCAGCGGGGGCCGGACGGGCGACGTCGCGGGGGCGCCCGCTGAGGAGATCTGAAACGGACTGGGTGTTGGGGGGAAAAAAGGGATCTCCGGTGCGACCCGACTCGGGCGCAGAAACCGACTCGGCCCCACCGGCGAGCGAGCGCCGGGACGGGCGGCCCGGGCCGCGAGGTCGAGGGGGCCGGCCCCCCACCTGACTTGAAATTCCGGGTCGGCGGTGTGTCCCGCAGGTGGGCAATGACGCAGCGGCGCAGGGGAGGCGAGTTGCCAGGTCGGTCCCGGTGCCCCGCCGCGAGGGGCCGCGGGGCGGGCGGGGACCGGTCAGGCCGCGGGCGCCGGACGGGCGGCCTCGCGCGGGCGCCCGCTGGAGAGATCTCCCCGGGACTCGGTGTTTTGAGAAATGTGGGATCTCCGGTCTCGACCCGACTCGGGCGCAGAAACCGACTCGGCCCCACCGGGGAGCGGGCGGCCGTGACGGCCTGCCCGGCCGCGAGGCCGAGGGGTCCGGCCCCCCGACCCGACTTGAAATCCCGGGTCGGCGGCGTGTCCCGCAGGAGGGCTCGCCGGTAGCGACGGGATGAGCTGCTGGGCGGCGAGTCTCAGTGGGCCGCCCCCAACTGACTGGAAATCCTGGGTTGGCGGCATACCCCGCAGGAGGGCTCAGAGGGAACGGCGGCGGGGTGGCGAGTTGCCAAGTCGGTCCCGGCGCCGGAGTCTCGCAGCGGGAGCCGGACGGGCGACGTGGCGGGGGCGCCCGCTGAGGAGATCTTCAACGGACTGGGTGTTGGGGGGAAAAAAGGGATCTCCGGTGCGACCCGACTCGGGCGCAGAAACCGACTCGGCCCCACCGGCGAGCGAGCGCCGGGACGGGCGGCCCGGGCCGCGAGGTCGAGGGGGCCGGCCCCCCACCTGACTTGAAATTCCGGGTCGGCGGTGTGTCCCGCAGGTGGGCAATGACGCAGCGGCGCAGGGGAGGCGAGTTGCCAGGTCGGTCCCGGTGCCCCGCCGCGAGGGGCCGCGGGGCGGGCGGGGACCGGTCAGGCCGCGGGCGCCGGACGGGCGGCCTCGCGCGGGCGCCCGCTGAAGATTTCCTCTTGGGACTTGGCGTTTCGCGAAATGCGGGATCTCCGGTCTCGACCCGACTCGGGCGCAAAAACCGACTCGGCCCCACCGGCGAGCGGGCGGCCGTGACGGGCTGCCGGGCCGCGAGGCTCAGGGGGCCGGCCCCCCACCTGACTTGAAAAGCGGGGTCGGCGGCCTGTCCCGCAGGAGGGCTACGGCGCAGCGGCGCAGGGCCGGCGAGTTGCCAGGTCGGTCCCGGTGTCCCGCCGCGAGGGGCCGCGGGGCGGGCGGGGACCGGTCGGGCCGCGGGTGCCGGGCGGGCGGCGTTGCGGAGGCGCCCGCTGAAGATTTCCTCTTGGGACTCGGCGTTTCGCGAAATGCGGGATCTCCGGTCTCGACCCGACTCGGGCGCAAAAACCGACTCGGCCCCACCGGCGAGCGGGCTGCCGTGACGGGCTGCCCGGCCGCGAGTCTCAGGGGGCCGGCCCCCCACCTGACTGGAAAAGCGGGGTCGGGGGTGCAGCCCGCAGGAGGGCTACGGCGCAGCGGCGCCGGGGCGGCGAGTTGCCAGGTCGGTCCCGGTGTCCCGCCGCGAGGGGCCGCGGGGCGGGCGGGGACCGGTCCCGCCGAGGGTGCCGGGCGGGCGGCGTGGCGGGGGCGCCCGCTGGAGAGATCTTCCCGGGACTCGGTGTTCCTCACAAATGTGGGATCTCCGGGTTCGAGCCGACTCGGGCGCAAAAACCGACTCGGCCCCACCGGCGAGCGAGCGCCGGGACGGGCGGCCCGGCCGCAAGGCCGAGGTGTCCGGCCCCCCGACCCGACTTGAAATCCCGGGTCGGCGGCGTGTCCCGCAGGAGGGCCCGCCGGTAGCGACGGGATGAGCTGCTGGGCGGCGAGTCTCAGTGGGCCGCCCCCAACTGCCTCGAAATCCCGGGTTGGCGGCATACCCCGCAGGAGGGCTCCGGGGGAGCGGCAGCGGGGTGGCGAGTTGCCAAGTCGGTCCCGGTGACAGAGTCTCGCAGCGGGAGCCGGACGGGCGACGTGGCGGGGGGCGCCCGCTGAGGAGATCTTAAACGGACTGGGTGTTCGGCCAAAGGCTGGATCTCCGGTCTCGAGCCGACTCGGGCGCAAAAACCGGTTCGGCCCCACCGGCGAGCGGGCGCCGTGACGGGCGGCTTCGCTCGGGCGCCCGCTGGAGAGATCTCCCCGGGAGTCGGTGTTTTGAGAAATGTCGAATCTCCGGTCTCGACCCGACTCGGGCGCAGAAACCGACTCGGCCCCACCGGCGAGCGCCGGGACGGGCCGCCGGGCTAGGCGGGCCGAGAGGGCCGCCCCCGGCCCACTTGAAAAGCGGGGTGGGCGGTACAGCCGGCAGGAGGGCTCTGGGGGAGCGGCGGGGCGGACGGCCGGGCGGGGAGGGACCGGGGCCTCCGGCCCGGGGCAGCAGTCTCGCAGCGGGCGGCGACGGTCCCGCCGCGGGCGCCGGACGGGCGGCGTGGCGTGGCGCCCCGCTGGAGTTTTCTTCCATGGACTTGGTGGTCCGAGAAAAGTCGGATCTCCGGTTTCGACCCGACTCGGGCGCAAAAACCGACTCGTCCCCACCCGCGAACGCCGGGACGGGCCGCCGGGCTCGCCAGGCCGAGAGGGCCGCCCCCGGCCCACTGGAAAGGCGGGGTGGGCGGTACAGCCGGCAGGAGGGCTCTGGGGGAGCGGCGGGGCGGGCGGCCGGGCGGGGAGGGACCGGGGCCTCCGGCCCGGGGCAGCAGTCTCGCAGCGGGCGGCGACGGTCCCGCCGCGGGCGCCGGACGGGCGGCGTGGCGTGGCGCCCCGCTGGACTTATCTTCCTCGGACTTGGTGGTCCGCGAAATGTCGGATCTCCGGTTTCGGCCCGACTCGGGCGCAAAAACCGACTCGTCCCCACCCGCGAACGCCGGGACGGGCCGCCGGGCTCGCCAGGCCGAGAGGGCCGCCCCCGGCCCACTGGAAAGGCGGGGTGGGCGGTACAGCCGGCAGGAGGGCTCTGGGGGAGCGGCGGGGCGGGCGGCCGGGCGGGGAGGGACCGGGGCCTCCGGCCCGGGGCAGCAGTCTCGCAGCGGGCGGCGACGGTCCCGCCGCGGGCGCCGGACGGGCGGCGTGGCGTGGCGCCCCGCTGGACTTTTCTTCCTCGGACTTGGTGGTCCGCGAAATGTCGGATCTCCGGTTTCGGCCCGACTCGGGCGCAAAAACCGACTCGTCCCCACCCGCGAACGCCGGGACGGGCCGCCGGGCTCGCCAGGCCGAGAGGGCCGCCCCCGGCCCACTGGAAAGGCGGGGTGGGCGGTACAGCCGGCAGGAGGGCTCTGGGGGAGCGGCGGGGCGGGCGGCCGGGCGGGGAGGGACCGGGGCCTCCGGCCCGGGGCAGCAGTCTCGCAGCGGGCGGCGACGGTCCCGCCGCGGGCGCCGGACGGGCGGCGTGGCGTGGCGCCCCGCTGGACTTTTCTTCCTCGGACTTGGTGGTCCGCGAAATGTCGGATCTCCGGTTTCGACCCGACTCGGGCGCAAAAACCGACTCGTCCCCACCCGCGAACGCGTCATAGAGGCACCCCGGCCCTCGAGAGCGTCTCTCGTCGGGGTCTGTTGGGCCCGAAACGTGCGTATTTCAATGAGAGCGTTTTGGACCTTAACCCCCACTCCCTGGTTTGCCTATTTATAGGGGGGAGGGTGTCTCCGTCAGCAGGGCCAAAATTTGACCGGCCCCGATCCGATTTCCTGGCCCGTCCCAGGCCCGCCGCCGGCGGCGCGCGGCACGCCGCCGGGCCCGGCGGCCCCGGCCCGGCCTGAGAAATCCCCCCGACGGTGCGGCGAAGGAGACACCGGCCGGCCGGGCGGCGGGCCCGCTGGCCCGAGGGGACCCGCGGTGCCTCGCGGTGAATTCCCGTCCGGTGAAAACCGCACGCGGCCACGCTGAGGCCGTGCGTTTCCGACACGACCGAGCCCCTAGCTCGGGAGCCCGGCTCCCCGGCGACGGCACGGTGGGTGCGGCGCGGTGAATTGCCCTCTCGGGAAAACCGCCGCAGCCGCGCGTCGCCGGCCCAAAGCCGTGCGTTTCCGACACGATTCCCCCGCCGATCCCGGCGGGGCGGGGCGGGTGGTGCGAGCTCAGCTCCGGCCGCCAGCAGGCGGGGCAGCCACGCGTCGTCCGTTTCGAGCCGTGCATTTCCGACACGACCGAGCCCCGAGCTCGAGAGCCCGGCTCCCCGGCGGCGGCACGGTGAATTGCCGTCCCGGCAAAACCGCCGCAGCCGCGCGTCGCCCGGCCAAAGCCGTGCGTTTCCGACACGACCGAGGCCCCGAGCTCCGGGGCGGTGCGGTGAACGGAATGACGTTGGCCGGCCCCCGGAACGGGCAACCGCTGGTGCGGTAGTAGGGAATTAGAGCAGCCTTCCCAGCCCGGGGCGGCCGTAGCCGCCGTAATAACGGAGATCCTCTGCCCGCTTTTCGGCCATTGTTCTGGGCCCACGCTCGAGCGAACACGGTGAAAGAAGGCAGACCCGCGTATATGGTAATCGGCCTTTGTCTGTCGCCCGGCAACGAAAAGACCGATTTTGCATCACAAACGCGGGCTTCACAATGGTCCCCGCTTATAAAAAGAGGCAGCGGGAATGCGGAAGCTTCAGTAGAGCCGCATGCCACCGAACAAGTGGGGAGAGCAGTGTCTGTAGTGTTCCGTCGTCTGGTTGTTCGTCGAAGCTCGGTCGGTGCTGCGCGGTGAATTGGCGTCCTGTGGGAAAACCGCCGCAGCCGCGCGTCGTCCCCTTCAAGCCGTGCATTTCCGACACCGTGGAGGCTCCACAGCGGTTCCTCGGGCGAAACCGGCTCCGGAGCGGCGGGACGGTCGGCCCGGCGCGGTGCATCGTCATCCTCGGGTAAAACCGCCGCACGTCCTCCGCCTCAAGCCGTGCATTTCCGACACGCTTCCCCGGGCGAAAACGGCGCCGGGCCGGCGGGGGCTGGTGGTGCGGCGCGGCCGACTGCCGTCTCGGGGAGGAAAAAAAAAACACCGCCGCAGCCCCACGCGGCCCCCCTAAAGCCGTGCATTTCCGACACGCCTCCCCGGGCGAAAACGGCTGGAGGCCGGCGGGGCGGGTGGTGCGGCGCGGTGAATCGCCTTCCTCGGAAATCCTGGTCCGAGAGGTTCGGATGTCCGAAGTCGCCCGCGGAGAGCGGGCCGGGCGCCTCCGGGCCTGCCGTCCGTCGGCTCGCCGGCCCACCCAAGGCCTCCGAGAGGGCTTTGCGCCGGGACAGGTTGGGCCCGAAACGTGCGTATTTCAATGAGAGCGTTTTGGACCTTAACCCCCACTCCCTGGTTTGCCTATTTATAGGGGGGAGGATGGTCTCGAGCCAGATATCAGTACAGCCCATCCCATCGTCCACACGATGCGGCCATTCCCGCACGGCGGAGCCCAAGGCACCGGAGCGATTCCCCCTCGGGTCTGGACGAGCCCGGCTCCGGAGCGGCGGGGACTGGTGCTGCGGGGCGGCCGATTGCCGTCCTGGCGGAAAAAAAAACTCGCCGCAGCCGCACGCGGCCCCCCTTAAGCCGTGCATTTCCGACACGCCTCCCGGGACGAAAACGGCTTGAGGCCGGCGGGGCGGGTGGTGCGGCGCGGTGAATCGCCTTCTTCGGAAAACCTGGTCCGAGAGGTTCGGATGTCCGGGGTCGCCCGCGGAGAGCGGGCCGGGCGCCTCCGGGCCTGCCGTCAATCGGCTCGCCGGCCCACCCAAGGCCCCTGAGAGGGCTTTGCGCCGGGACAGGTTGGGCCCAAAACGTGCGTATTTCAATGAGAGCATTTTGGACCTTAACCCCCACTCCCTGGTTTGCCTATTTATAGGGGGAGGGTGGTCTCGAGCTCCGATCGAGCTGCCTTGAATCAGTACAGCCATATATTGTCCATACAGTCTATAGAGATTCCCACGCGGTTGAGCCGGAGCCTTCGGTGCTATTCCCCCTGGGGTCTGGACAAGCCCCGCACCGGAGAGACCCGGCACGGGAGGTGCGGAACAAAAGTGGCGGCCCGCCGCCCCGCCGGGAGGCCCTCCGGGCGCTCCGCTAACGGCGTTACTCGGCGCGGCCGGCCGACCCTTCTTGCCCGGAAGAGCGTCGGCCAGGCCCGCCCGGCCTTGCCGAGGAGGTGTCGGACAGGCCGATCCCGGGCCGCTTCCGGCCCTGCCGGAGAGACCCGGGACGGGAGGTGCGGAACAAAAAGTGGCGGTCCGCCGCCCCGCCGGGAGGCCCTCCGGGCGCTCCGCCAACGGCGTTACTCGGCGCGGCCGGCCGACCCTTCTTGCCCGGAAGAGCGTCGGCCAGGCCCGCCCGGCCTTGCTTAGAGGTGTCGAAGAGGCCGCTCCCGGGCCGCGGCCGGCCCTGCCGGAGAGACCCGGGACGGGAGGTGCGGAGAAAAAAGTGGCGGTCCGCCGCCCCGCCGGGAGGCCCGCCGGGCGC
>NW_028257798.1:5000-10000 GCF_054643075.1 Acanthaster planci | reverse complement strand
TGGGTGTTGGGGGGAAAAAAGGGATCTCCGGTGCGACCCGACTCGGGCGCAGAAACCGACTCGGCCCCACCGGCGAGCGAGCGCCGGGACGGGCGGCCCGGGCCGCGAGGTCGAGGGGGCCGGCCCCCCACCTGACTTGAAATTCCGGGTCGGCGGTGTGTCCCGCAGGTGGGCAATGACGCAGCGGCGCAGGGGAGGCGAGTTGCCAGGTCGGTCCCGGTGCCCCGCCGCGAGGGGCCGCGGGGCGGGCGGGGACCGGTCAGGCCGCGGGCGCCGGACGGGCGGCCTCGCGCGGGCGCCCGCTGAAGATTTCCTCTTGGGACTTGGCGTTTCGCGAAATGCGGGATCTCCGGTCTCGACCCGACTCGGGCGCAAAAACCGACTCGGCCCCACCGGCGAGCGGGCGGCCGTGACGGGCTGCCGGGCCGCGAGGCTCAGGGGGCCGGCCCCCCACCTGACTTGAAAAGCGGGGTCGGCGGCCTGTCCCGCAGGAGGGCTACGGCGCAGCGGCGCAGGGCCGGCGAGTTGCCAGGTCGGTCCCGGTGTCCCGCCGCGAGGGGCCGCGGGGCGGGCGGGGACCGGTCGGGCCGCGGGTGCCGGGCGGGCGGCGTTGCGGAGGCGCCCGCTGAAGATTTCCTCTTGGGACTCGGCGTTTCGCGAAATGCGGGATCTCCGGTCTCGACCCGACTCGGGCGCAAAAACCGACTCGGCCCCACCGGCGAGCGGGCTGCCGTGACGGGCTGCCCGGCCGCGAGTCTCAGGGGGCCGGCCCCCCACCTGACTGGAAAAGCGGGGTCGGGGGTGCAGCCCGCAGGAGGGCTACGGCGCAGCGGCGCCGGGGCGGCGAGTTGCCAGGTCGGTCCCGGTGTCCCGCCGCGAGGGGCCGCGGGGCGGGCGGGGACCGGTCCCGCCGAGGGTGCCGGGCGGGCGGCGTGGCGGGGGCGCCCGCTGGAGAGATCTTCCCGGGACTCGGTGTTCCTCACAAATGTGGGATCTCCGGGTTCGAGCCGACTCGGGCGCAAAAACCGACTCGGCCCCACCGGCGAGCGAGCGCCGGGACGGGCGGCCCGGCCGCAAGGCCGAGGTGTCCGGCCCCCCGACCCGACTTGAAATCCCGGGTCGGCGGCGTGTCCCGCAGGAGGGCCCGCCGGTAGCGACGGGATGAGCTGCTGGGCGGCGAGTCTCAGTGGGCCGCCCCCAACTGCCTCGAAATCCCGGGTTGGCGGCATACCCCGCAGGAGGGCTCCGGGGGAGCGGCAGCGGGGTGGCGAGTTGCCAAGTCGGTCCCGGTGACAGAGTCTCGCAGCGGGAGCCGGACGGGCGACGTGGCGGGGGGCGCCCGCTGAGGAGATCTTAAACGGACTGGGTGTTCGGCCAAAGGCTGGATCTCCGGTCTCGAGCCGACTCGGGCGCAAAAACCGGTTCGGCCCCACCGGCGAGCGGGCGCCGTGACGGGCGGCTTCGCTCGGGCGCCCGCTGGAGAGATCTCCCCGGGAGTCGGTGTTTTGAGAAATGTCGAATCTCCGGTCTCGACCCGACTCGGGCGCAGAAACCGACTCGGCCCCACCGGCGAGCGCCGGGACGGGCCGCCGGGCTAGGCGGGCCGAGAGGGCCGCCCCCGGCCCACTTGAAAAGCGGGGTGGGCGGTACAGCCGGCAGGAGGGCTCTGGGGGAGCGGCGGGGCGGACGGCCGGGCGGGGAGGGACCGGGGCCTCCGGCCCGGGGCAGCAGTCTCGCAGCGGGCGGCGACGGTCCCGCCGCGGGCGCCGGACGGGCGGCGTGGCGTGGCGCCCCGCTGGAGTTTTCTTCCATGGACTTGGTGGTCCGAGAAAAGTCGGATCTCCGGTTTCGACCCGACTCGGGCGCAAAAACCGACTCGTCCCCACCCGCGAACGCCGGGACGGGCCGCCGGGCTCGCCAGGCCGAGAGGGCCGCCCCCGGCCCACTGGAAAGGCGGGGTGGGCGGTACAGCCGGCAGGAGGGCTCTGGGGGAGCGGCGGGGCGGGCGGCCGGGCGGGGAGGGACCGGGGCCTCCGGCCCGGGGCAGCAGTCTCGCAGCGGGCGGCGACGGTCCCGCCGCGGGCGCCGGACGGGCGGCGTGGCGTGGCGCCCCGCTGGACTTATCTTCCTCGGACTTGGTGGTCCGCGAAATGTCGGATCTCCGGTTTCGGCCCGACTCGGGCGCAAAAACCGACTCGTCCCCACCCGCGAACGCCGGGACGGGCCGCCGGGCTCGCCAGGCCGAGAGGGCCGCCCCCGGCCCACTGGAAAGGCGGGGTGGGCGGTACAGCCGGCAGGAGGGCTCTGGGGGAGCGGCGGGGCGGGCGGCCGGGCGGGGAGGGACCGGGGCCTCCGGCCCGGGGCAGCAGTCTCGCAGCGGGCGGCGACGGTCCCGCCGCGGGCGCCGGACGGGCGGCGTGGCGTGGCGCCCCGCTGGACTTTTCTTCCTCGGACTTGGTGGTCCGCGAAATGTCGGATCTCCGGTTTCGGCCCGACTCGGGCGCAAAAACCGACTCGTCCCCACCCGCGAACGCCGGGACGGGCCGCCGGGCTCGCCAGGCCGAGAGGGCCGCCCCCGGCCCACTGGAAAGGCGGGGTGGGCGGTACAGCCGGCAGGAGGGCTCTGGGGGAGCGGCGGGGCGGGCGGCCGGGCGGGGAGGGACCGGGGCCTCCGGCCCGGGGCAGCAGTCTCGCAGCGGGCGGCGACGGTCCCGCCGCGGGCGCCGGACGGGCGGCGTGGCGTGGCGCCCCGCTGGACTTTTCTTCCTCGGACTTGGTGGTCCGCGAAATGTCGGATCTCCGGTTTCGACCCGACTCGGGCGCAAAAACCGACTCGTCCCCACCCGCGAACGCGTCATAGAGGCACCCCGGCCCTCGAGAGCGTCTCTCGTCGGGGTCTGTTGGGCCCGAAACGTGCGTATTTCAATGAGAGCGTTTTGGACCTTAACCCCCACTCCCTGGTTTGCCTATTTATAGGGGGGAGGGTGTCTCCGTCAGCAGGGCCAAAATTTGACCGGCCCCGATCCGATTTCCTGGCCCGTCCCAGGCCCGCCGCCGGCGGCGCGCGGCACGCCGCCGGGCCCGGCGGCCCCGGCCCGGCCTGAGAAATCCCCCCGACGGTGCGGCGAAGGAGACACCGGCCGGCCGGGCGGCGGGCCCGCTGGCCCGAGGGGACCCGCGGTGCCTCGCGGTGAATTCCCGTCCGGTGAAAACCGCACGCGGCCCCGCTGAGGCCGTGCGTTTCCGACACGACCGAGCCCCTAGCTCGGGAGCCCGGCTCCCCGGCGACGGCACGGTGGGTGCGGCGCGGTGAATTGCCCTCTCGGGAAAACCGCCGCAGCCGCGCGTCGCCGGCCCAAAGCCGTGCGTTTCCGACACGATTCCCCCGCCGATCCCGGCGGGGCGGGGCGGGTGGTGCGAGCTCAGCTCCGGCCGCCAGCAGGCGGGGCAGCCACGCGTCGTCCGTTTCGAGCCGTGCATTTCCGACACGACCGAGCCCCGAGCTCGAGAGCCCGGCTCCCCGGCGGCGGCACGGTGAATTGCCGTCCCGGCAAAACCGCCGCAGCCGCGCGTCGCCCGGCCAAAGCCGTGCGTTTCCGACACGACCGAGGCCCCGAGCTCCGGGGCGGTGCGGTGAACGGAATGACGTTGGCCGGCCCCCGGAACGGGCAACCGCTGGTGCGGTAGTAGGGAATTAGAGCAGCCTTCCCAGCCCGGGGCGGCCGTAGCCGCCGTAATAACGGAGATCCTCTGCCCGCTTTTCGGCCATTGTTCTGGGCCCACGCTCGAGCGAACACGGTGAAAGAAGGCAGACCCGCGTATATGGTAATCGGCCTTTGTCTGTCGCCCGGCAACGAAAAGACCGATTTTGCATCACAAACGCGGGCTTCACAATGGTCCCCGCTTATAAAAAGAGGCAGCGGGAATGCGGAAGCTTCAGTAGAGCCGCATGCCACCGAACAAGTGGGGAGAGCAGTGTCTGTAGTGTTCCGTCGTCTGGTTGTTCGTCGAAGCTCGGTCGGTGCTGCGCGGTGAATTGGCGTCCTGTGGGAAAACCGCCGCAGCCGCGCGTCGTCCCCTTCAAGCCGTGCATTTCCGACACCGTGGAGGCTCCACAGCGGTTCCTCGGGCGAAACCGGCTCCGGAGCGGCGGGACGGTCGGCCCGGCGCGGTGCATCGTCATCCTCGGGTAAAACCGCCGCACGTCCTCCGCCTCAAGCCGTGCATTTCCGACACGCTTCCCCGGGCGAAAACGGCGCCGGGCCGGCGGGGGCTGGTGGTGCGGCGCGGCCGACTGCCGTCTCGGGGAGGAAAAAAAAAACACCGCCGCAGCCCCACGCGGCCCCCCTAAAGCCGTGCATTTCCGACACGCCTCCCCGGGCGAAAACGGCTGGAGGCCGGCGGGGCGGGTGGTGCGGCGCGGTGAATCGCCTTCCTCGGAAATCCTGGTCCGAGAGGTTCGGATGTCCGAAGTCGCCCGCGGAGAGCGGGCCGGGCGCCTCCGGGCCTGCCGTCCGTCGGCTCGCCGGCCCACCCAAGGCCTCCGAGAGGGCTTTGCGCCGGGACAGGTTGGGCCCGAAACGTGCGTATTTCAATGAGAGCGTTTTGGACCTTAACCCCCACTCCCTGGTTTGCCTATTTATAGGGGGGAGGATGGTCTCGAGCCAGATATCAGTACAGCCCATCCCATCGTCCACACGATGCGGCCATTCCCGCACGGCGGAGCCCAAGGCACCGGAGCGATTCCCCCTCGGGTCTGGACGAGCCCGGCTCCGGAGCGGCGGGGACTGGTGCTGCGGGGCGGCCGATTGCCGTCCTGGCGGAAAAAAAAACTCGCCGCAGCCGCACGCGGCCCCCCTTAAGCCGTGCATTTCCGACACGCCTCCCGGGACGAAAACGGCTTGAGGCCGGCGGGGCGGGTGGTGCGGCGCGGTGAATCGCCTTCTTCGGAAAACCTGGTCCGAGAGGTTCGGATGTCCGGGGTCGCCCGCGGAGAGCGG